>NW_018165185.1:668401-684204 GCF_001263595.1 Phalaenopsis equestris
AGGGTTCAGATTTTTGAAAAGTGTCGGTTGGGGGGGGGGTTTGAAAGTGTTGTTCGGTGATTAATAGCTGTCGTTAGTCCCTGTAAAAATGTTGTTCTTTGCTGCAAGAAGTTGTATGACCGCTGTCCAATACTTCTAGTAGCTGTCTAGTGTCGTAGGAAGCTGTAGGACCACTGTCCAATGCTTTTAGTTGCTGCCCACCACAATTTGGGTTGATAGGAAGCCACCTAGGAGCTATCCACCCCAATTTGGAAGCCACCTAGTAGCTGTCTACCACCGTTTGGATTCGTAGGAAGCCACCTAGTAGCTGTTTACCACCGTTTGGATTCGTAGGAAGCCACCTAGTAGCTGTTTACCACCGTTTGGATTCGTAGGAAGCCACCTAGTAGCTGTCCATCATCGTTTGGAAGCCATCTAATTGCTGCCCACCTCTGTTCGGGTTCGTAGAAAGCCGCATAGGTGCTGCCCATTGCTGTTTTGGTTCATAGGAACTCATACAGGCGTTATTCGAAATTCCTAGCTGCTGTCCGGAGTCGTAGGATCACCGTACACTTGCTAGTTGCTTCCCGGAGCCGTAGGAGATCGTAGAATCACCATACTAGCTCGTTAGTTGCAGTTAGGACTTGTAGAAAACCTTAAGATCACATGTTTGGAGTTCTTAGCTGCTACTACAACTTATTCAACTGTTTTTTTCTTTTCTTTGCAATTTATTTAAATTCTCTGCAAATTATATTATATTTTGTGAGTTAAACATGCAACAGGGATAACAACAGCAGATACGCCACGTACGCAGGTACATTTCATTTGTTGTTGTTTCTTTATTGCAATTATTGTTGCCCTAACACATTATGCAGGTAATGAATACAATCTCACTTTCAAAACAAAACGATTTTTCAAAATTAAACAATATTTTCAAAACAAAGAAAAAACAAAACATAACACGTTTTTTCGAACTTACGGGAGTCCTTCGGAGGAGGCAACCTACGGTTGCTAACGAGATCTCCCCGGTTTAAATGAGGTTCACAACTCGTTTAAACTAAGTAAGTTCAAAAGAAAATAGTGATACCAGAACGAGGGAACCGTGCGATCCTAACCGGTGTCGCTCTAATCAACTTGAACCCTTAATGATAACCAAACTGAGACATTGAAATACACCTGGTAAAAAACTGTTTGAACTTTAGACTTTAGGACTGTTACTGCGACGAGGAACTCGGAGCAACTTCGTGGGCAGCACGACAAGGAGTTTGGAGCGAACTACAGGTGGAGGTGGTCGCCATTCTACAACAGAAAAATGAGTCTACACCAACTAAACTTTCCTAGTTTAAACAACCTATAGGATTTTGAGGTAACTTGCCTGGAGCGACGTAAAACCTCACCCTCTTTTAGGCCCTTGTACAACCATGTTGTGCAGCGTAGGTCCTAACTCGCCTTAGGTTCCGAGGTTGTCATCTAGAATGACGTATAACCCCTTTTCTCTGTGGGCTATTCGCATAACCAGTTATTATGTAAGTGTAAGTCCCAACTAATAAAATTGACGGGATTTAACATTCAAATAAAATCTTCTCTAAAACACAGCCACATAGTAGTATAGTTTAGAAGGTCACTGAGGATTCCCCTTAGAATCTGTGACATCCCCTACCTTTTATTTCCTTTGGACTCCTGAAAGGATTGTTTTTACTTGAGTCATTTCCACTTGTTTTTCCACGTCAATACCTTGAAAACCTGAACTTTGAATTCTTGAAGACTAGAACCACTGATCATTATCGAGAGTTTTCTCAAGTGATTCCCGTCACTTGTGATGTAATTAACTATAGAGACTTGCCTCTATAGGGAACTTGGAATCTATGTAAAATAAACCCTGTTTAATCTTTGTATTAAATAAGGGAATTTGTCGGTCACATATAAAAGGTTCGCAGACCAAATGGATGTCACAAACCTCGTAGTTTGTATGATTGGGTCCACCGCCGCGGGGTACACTTATTATTCGAGAAGGTGTATCATTTGTGGTACGGGGCACGATTATACAAATTTATTAGGCAAATGAGATCCAGTCGGCCTCATTTTTCAAAATTAAAATACACTATTTTCATAAAATTATATATCTTTTAGGTTAAATTAAATCAACTTTTCAAAATTATAAGAATACTTTTCGAAATCATCAACGAAAAGTTGGTCGACAGTGCAGTAAGAAAAGCAATAGTAAAAGAAAATGTAGTAAAACGTACAATAAAGGAAAACAATAGAATGTACAGTAAATGAAATAAAATGCCATAAATATAAACAAACCTGTATACGTGAAGGGTCTGCTGCTCCTGTAAATGAGATCTTTGTTACAGGTATAAGTGAACAAGTATGGTGAAAGGATTTAAGAAATGTGTAAGCGTGCATTCATATAGGTAAGAATGAATAGCAAGAGAAACACCATCTGAAAAACTCGAGAAAAGCGACAATTGACCCACAATTACTTGACGAAAATCACCAAAAACACGAGCAAATTCCGGAGAAAATCACAAGTGCTATGTAAAGATTCCAATAAAACCATAAGAAACACATGGAAAATCCGAGGAAAGTAAGAAAACCGTATGGAATGCACGAAACACTTAAGAAAACCGTAAGCACTCGGGACGGGGTGGACTCAGAATCAGGACCCTGGGGCCTTAACAAAATAATCAACACTATGTATGTGTGATTCAACACCAAGTAAAAAGTTGTCGGCCCAACAGTCACAAAAAAAAGAGTAATTCCTAACCTAGTTCATATGATTGACCCGTGAAATTTTCAGAAAATATTTAGGAAGGATTTCTTTTTTTCAAAAGAAATTTTGATTTGTCATGCGCTCGAAAATTTTTTTTTTAGTTAATTATGTGTGTACATATATATCACTTAAAGAAATTTTTATGTTTTATAAAGTTAATGAGTCAGTCATACTGGTAGGCTGGAACTTCTCACTGTCTGTAAAAGCAAGTGGTAACTCTTTACTAAGTGTTAGAGATGCGGTAATGCTAATTCCTCATTCTCTCAAAGTCACTGAGTTAGGATTGTGCTAGAACCTCTCATACATGCCTAGATGTTTTTTTCATCATCGCCCTTGAACCTCGAAATCGACCTACTTACAACCTTACTTGATGGTTCATATATAACTACAACTATATATGCACGTTTATGCTTCAGATATAAACATCTAAATCAAATTAAGAAGCAAGAAAAGAAAAGAAGAAAAATGGGGTGACAGAGAGGAGGGTAAAATCCACCTGAAAGAGCAAAACATGTGAAGGGTGGACGGGCTCTCAAAACCACATCTGAAACATTCTCCAACCTCCAACGACATGAAAGAAAGCCTCTTTTGAAACTTTCACTATTCCAAAATGCAACACTTAAGCTTCTTCCCGAGGTCAATATAAAGTGCCTAACTTTCATATATGGAAGTTGCAGAGAAGGATATGGGAGGGAGTGAACTTATTATGGCGAAGGTTAAGAACTGACGCCATGGGCAGCAGAGAGGGCAGATCAAGCCAAATCAAACACCCAACGAGATCACAGGTAGGGACAACAAAGGGGCAAATCGAGCCCATGCAAACACCCAACAGGCTCACAGGTAGGGACAACAAAGATGGCAAATTGAGCCCCCAACAAGTTCATGGGTAGGAACAACGAAGAGGGCAAGTCAAGCCCAAGCAAACACCCAACAGGTGGCCCAAACAAGCCACAAACAACCCTAAGAAGTGCAATCTAAAATGCTCCAACATGCAGCTCAAAAAAAAGGCCACCAGAGGCCCCGAAAATCACAGTAATACATGTCACGAAACAGCTACAAACAAATCCAAAAGAACTGCAACCATATAGACCGCAAGACAACTTTTGAAACCTCCAAAATATGACCCATGTAAGCGACAAAAAGACCCAAAAAACTACATCCATATAGCCACACAAAAAAAAAAAAAGCATTTAAAGCCTTTGAACCATGGCCCAAAATTGTATTTTAAAAGGCTCCAAACCGCGGCCCAGAAATCAGCTAAGTTGAAAGCTTCAAACGGCACCAAAACAACCCATAACTAAGTATAATGTATCGTTTCAATGCTCCAAATATTGCCACGGTATATTAAGGTAGCTTGTGAAAAGCTTCAAGAGGCTTGCATGCACACAACCCAATTCCTATGTATCGACATATCTAACTTCCAAACTCCAGTTTCTTTTTACATTTATGCCACCCTAGCATCCCAATTCCCATGGATTGCTGCATTGGAATTCTCAAAGAGGGCAACATCACATGCATTTCCAATCAGAGTAGTATCAAGGGGACTAATCATGACATCAAAACATAGTGCCAAAGGTATCCATCCCTGCAAAATGTATGATGACAACAGGGAAATAAATTGGGAGCACTTACACATACCGCATAATTCTTATGTATTTACTCACATGGGGCTTAATATAACTTTTAATGCAATATGAAAGATTTTGGGTGGCATGAACGTAAAAGACAAGAATTGAGGTGTTAGGGATGCAAGTACCTAGGAATCGGGTGGAGTGTAAATCGACTCAAATCCACATCAAAATTGAATGCGAACGCTACCATGAATGAGACTTAGCTATTGAATGTATAATATATAGAAATTAAATGGTCTCTATGCAATGGTTAGAATGTGAATATTAAATATGTAAACACATGCATATATGTATGATTCGAGCAACATATTTGTATGATTAGAGCAATATATATGCAAATCCTTAATTATAGTATGTTTATCTATCCTACATCCAAGCCCCATTTCATGCATATCTGCCACCTTACTCATGTATACCATGTAACAAAGGTCCAATTAGCAAACTACAAGGCTTCCAACCCACGCAACATGACCCAACCTCAGCAAATTATAAAGCTCCGAAGTATCATGCAACATATGCTAACTATTCTGGACATGAAGAGTGGCATATGAACCACTTAAACAACTAGGAAATCAAATACAGTGTATAAAAACACATAAAGATGAAGAAAATCTGCACATGTATGCATTTATCTCAAGCATATAAATAGGTATGTTCATTGCAAATCTGAAACTGAGCAAAAGTATGTAGAGGCCTATAAAAAATCTGCTCACATCTGCTAATATACAACTTTTCTCTTATGAATATGAGGATATTGAAAGTCAAACTTCCTCAAAGGCTATCTTGAGTACAATATAAATGTATATGTATGCTAAATGTAAACACGATCCAACATGCCCCGTACATTCAAAGCTCAAGCAATTTCATCAAGATTAACTGACAGACAAATAGATTGTCCGACCAAGGAAAACCACAAGTCCATATGTATTTCAAAATTTCATTTGTAAATATTCCATGTTTAAAAGAAAAGAGTACAACACAGGTTGGAGATGGGTGCAGCCACAAGGCATAATTATATTGAAAAAAATGACCACCATAAACAGGACTAAAGAAATAACAGCATAAACCATCTCTTCTCTTCTTCCTTTTTTTTGAAGGTAAGATTAAAATAGAAAGACTTATGTGGTTTAGAGGGACATCCCACGAAAGGTACAACTCAAAAGATAACAAGTTTTAACATCTTCAGCACATCCCACAAGTTTAAAGTATACGCAAAGCAAACCTTTAATTTATGTAAGAAAACCCTCTTAATGCAAACCCAAAGCAGCTTCAAAACAAGCGCAGAGAGAAATATGGCAGCACTTCCCCCTCTTCCGAGAGTTTCAGCCAACCCTAAAGATCCCCCCCTAGATGGGGTTTTTATAGGCAAAGAGGGAGGAGGAGAAAACACCTATACTTACTTGAGGTGAACCAAAGCTTGAAGGTGACGGGCGAGAGTGGCGACAATGTTGCAATGACAAGTAGCGACAGTGCAGAGGGAGTGGCGGCAAAGGCTGCAAAGAGCGTGGCAAAATGGAATATTTTCGCAGGGCACGGGGAAGAAGCTTTAGGCAAAGCGGCAGGTGACATGGAGAAGCTTTACCAGAGCACGAGGGAGAGGGGACCTCGGGCCAACCTTCGTGGGAAGAATGGAGCTCGATTGCGACGAATGAAGCTCGGCTTGGGCAGCGATCGAGCCGAACCCGAGAAGTAGGGCATGTGCTGGTTTGATCGAAGGGAGGGCTCTTAGCTGAAGAGATTAGGGCTCGACTTGGGTAGTGTACGTGAGTTTGGGGATTAGGGATTTTAAAGTGAAAAAGAAATCCTTTTTTTAATTAATATTGAACATTCCTCGATTCACGCGATATTTTTTGGTGCATGAAACTACAGCAAAATGGGTGTCATTCCTAGCTAAAATCAACGTTCCGGACGCGACGACGCAGTCTGTTTCGTCATTCGAGGTCGTTTGGGTAACTTCGCGGACAATCGGGTAAAAAAATGTCAAATTCAATTTTTCGTCAAAATTTTGACTCGTGATTGATCGTTTGAAAAGTTTTATGTAAGTTTTCAACGAATAACGGCGCAAGCGATGCGAATTGTGGAAAATGAATGTGTCGGCTCTCTGAATTGCGATATTTGTGCGTGCGAAAATCCTAGGGCTTAAAGGTCCTATGGGGACTCCTTTTGAGTTTTCTCATGTTGGTTTCAACCTCCTAAGTGCTAGAGGTCGATACAACACATGCAAAACTCCAAAAGGGTAAAGAAGTGGGTTGGATTTCTAAAATGAGGCGGGTTCCATTTCTAAGGCTCTAAGATAGTCAATGGGAGAATCCTAAGGCTAGACCTTAAACACTAAGAAGAAAACTAGACGAAAACTAGACCTCACTAAAAATGAGGTCAACTGAATAAGCATCGGTCATAATCTCGTTGCATAAAGACATGCTTGAATGTTTAACGGATGGACCGATTGATAACCTGCCAACTGAATCACTTATACCAATTAGAGTCACATTATAGGGAACATATCTATTCCACTGATGGATCCAAAGGAAAGGGGACATTTGGATGTATTCTTCTTCTTCTTGCTAACCTTTTTAGTCCGTGCCTCAATAATGAAATGCATATTTCTACCATATTGATCAATTTGGGATTTGTTGTGGGATCTTTTTTTGTGAGTAAACTCTCAGGACAGCTTTTCTTCCTATAACAAAGTAGTTTAGCATTAAATTTGTTGATACAATTCTGCAATTCTTTCCTTTGTTTGACACAATAATGCTGTTGATACTTGGACCATGCACTTTTTTTTGCATAGTGAGTTGGTCTGTTTTGAGGCCATCTACTCATTTTCTCACTGGAGTGGAAATTTATGATCTATGATACTGTCCTAGGCTTTGTTACTCTCTCTTTTAATTGTTGTGTCGTTGTTATGCACATCAGGACTAACAACCTTCAATTTTCTTTATGTATGTGATCATGATAGTTTTTACATGTTCCTTAGGTGCAAATGATGTATTAAACAATGTATTCTCATCTTCCTTTCCGTTGCATTTATTCCATAAACTCTGCATTTGTGCGTGAAAAGTTTTCCTGCTAATTGTATACTTGCATCTAGTAGTAATATCATTTGTTTTATGGGAACTTACATGCTATGTAGCACGGACACAAATATGGGGATACAAACACGACACGATACGATACGATACGGGAACACGACAAAATTGAAAAATACAGGATACGACACGTCATGAACGTATTTTTATATTTAATTTATCATTAATATAAAAATATATTTTTTCATTATTACTTATTAAAAATGATTTTAATTTATTAGAACTAAATGAAAATATGACACTAAATACGACGCAATGGAGAAAAAGGATGGATATAGCCGACCCCACGTAGTTGGATTAAGGCTTTGTTGTTGTTGTTGTTGTTGTTGTTGATTTCTTACTAAAAATATAACAACACAAATTATGCAAGAATAAAATTTAACTTCATAAATTTAATTTATATTATAAAACTTCATGCCTATGAAAATTAATTTTTAAAATTAGATATAATTTGTTTCAAAAGAATTCATCTAACATATAATTGAATTTATCTACTAAAAATTAAAAGAACCTATGATTACAAAGACAACATTACTAATGCTCGTTGTCGACAAGTATTGGAAGCACCTTTATTGCTTGATTTTAATGAATGTTAGAAGGAGCCTCAACATGAACAGAGATGGGGGTTGATTTGACTATGATGTATAATTAAAACTATATGCGTATTTATAATTTTTTAATTCTTGGGACCCATTTTCTCGAAATTGTGTTAAGCTCACATTCGATGTGGTGTTGAGGTGCTTCGCGGACATGTTTGAGCTTGAAAAAAATTCAGACATATTTTGTAGTGTCGGAGAAGTGCCGGAACATGTCGGACAAGTATCAGTGTCCGATACATGTACGACACATTTTTAGAAGTGTCAGTGCTACATAGCTTACATGATAGCCTATACCTTGCTTGATTTTCTGTTATCATGGTAATGTAATATTTCAAAAAATAATAGGCATAAGAATCATCAAATGCAAGAATAATATTTTCTAAGTGTCAGTTTGGGATCACTTCTATTTTTTTATTTTGATTTTGTTTTCTTTATGTTTTGATTTAAATTAAAATATGTTTGATTGAGCTAGTCGTTTTCAAAAACACTGAAAACATCTTTTGGGTGTTTGATTCTTTTTAAAAATACGCTGCTTTGTTTTTTGAAACAAAAAATAAAATCATATCAAAGTTATACTAACCAAACATATTTTAATTACAAAAAAAAAAGAAAAAAAAAAGAAAATAAAAGTGATGTCAAATGGGACTCAACTATTTGGGGCAGTTCTATTATGGATGCCATCCTTGTTCGTTTAATAGTTGGAAATAATTTGTTAATAAAATATGATGCTATCAGCGTCCTTGCTCAAGAGTAATATCATTATCACCTATTAACACTCTGAATATAAGTTGAGATTGATAGATGTAAATATAAATAGTGAATTTGGTCTTGGTTGGTTCTTCTACTGATTCTTTCGCTGCTTCTGCAGTGTGTTCATTTAATGGTTTATAATTTACCTATGCTATCTATTTATTTTTTCTTTGGATATACGTTGCAAGGAGCTATGTTTATCTAAGCTTATTGAGTCCATCTCGTCATGAACATATCATTTAGAAGTAACATAAGATTTGATGTCCATTTTGATATTTTATATTTTTGCACTTATGCTTGATTTTATTTTTGTTGTTTGTTTAGCATTTATTTTTTTTGACATAAGATGGAAAAAGCATTAGTTATTTAGTTCTTACTTCTTGTAGATAAATAAATTTAAAATTAAATTTTAAATGTGCTATTTATTTTAGTCCACATCAATGTACTTGGAAAGCGAGCACAAACTTCTTTTGTCTAATATATATTTTATTTAATGCCTTAATGACTCATTTCATAGGTCTTAAGCTTCTATCCGTCCCCTTCTAAAATCTAATTTTTTTTTTATTTTGAGGACATTAAGACATGAAACTTTAATGACTCGTTTCATAGGTCTTAAGCTTCTATCCATCCCCTTCTAAAATCTATTTTTTTTTTATTTTGAGGACATTATGACATGAAACTTGAGTGCTCAATGCAACATATGAGATATATTCACTTAGATTTCTACCTGTTAAATTATTTAAGGCAAAGAAACACCTCAAATTTGATATGATTTCATTGACTTCTGTCTAGCATCTCGGAACAAAACAATCATCCTTATGGGAAGAAGAATATTGTTTAATTCTTGGAATTTTCCAATGAATTATGTTGTTGCAGTATAATTATAAAGGTGTCATATCAATAAATGTTATTTCTCAATTTATTTCTTATGTGGATAGTCCTTGGATGCCATACATGATGCACCATATGGCATTTGCTATTTAGAACATTTTAAGTGAAAAGTTGAGTACAATCATTACCTATTTAAAATAGTTTTGAATTTAAACATTTTGTTTACAACAAAGGATTTAATAGAAGGTTGTATACCTTTTTAACTTTGCTGCTATTTGCTTTATATGATCTTAAAACTTAACATCACATTTTTTATTGTTATTTCTGACATAAGTTATTTATAGATTGAGTTTCTTCATTTGTTGATGTGTGCATTCATCAAGCATATTTAAAAATAAAGATTATTTCATGACATGTTAGAAGTTCTTAAAATTGTAATTTTATCCATGTGTGTTGTCAATCCAAATCATCATATATGTTCTAAATGTCCTCAGCTGTCCATGTATTTAATTTCAAGCCATTTGCGAGCTCAAGTATTGAAATCACTTCGAATGAATAAAGCGGAGAAAGAAGTGAATTGATATAATTTAGGATTCTATCAATTATTATAAGTAATTAAATACTTAAATTAATGTATATTTTAAAAATTCTTAAGAATCTGGATTTAATTACAATTATAAAGTGGTAGAGGATCAACAATGTGATTGAATAGAGGAATAAGCATGTAAAGAGGTTTCTGGAAGGTTAAGGTGAGCAATTAATGTTTTATTTACATTAATTTTTTTCTATTATTTAAATTTATTTGTTTTTTTAAATACTAAAACATATAATGAAACAAGCAACTTTAATTAGACATTTTTTTTTAAAAAAAATCATTTATTTCATAAAGGTTTGAAAGCATTTTTATGATTAAAAAATATTGAATGAAAATTATATAATCATTTAAGGATTTAAATTGTTTCATTATATGTGTTGTTTACAAAGTTTAAAACATAGATTCAAATGTGTGAAATAAATTATATAAATGTAAATGAAAAGAAAATGATTAAGTTTATCAGAGGTCACCCTCTTATAGTACTAGCTAAGGATTTTATTATACTCATGCACAATAAAAGAAAAGGAAATGAAAATATAGATGAAAATAAAAATTGATTGTACCTTTATTAGTTCAAATTCTTGACGGTACTCTTTAGCTGACTTCTTAAAGGGAAAAAAATGAAAGATTTACTTGATTAAGATGATGAAAGAATAATTAATTAAAATGTTTTAATAAATATTGTTATAAAAATAAAAATATAAAACTTACTATGTAGATTAATCAACATATTCCTTCAAGCATTTATGTTAAATATTGGCATAATAATTTTGTGCATAATAAAGAGTAATTATTCACTAAGTTGTTTTAAACTTGTCCTAGCTTTAACTTTTTATGCAGGAAAAATTTTGCTAGACTGAAATGATTGATTTGAGGGAGTTTATTTACAGGAGCAATATGATTTTTGGAAATATGTAAAAGGTCGTTGGCTTTTATATTTATTTACTTTTATCTTATTATTGTATCATTCTTGATAATTTTATGTATTTTGTAAAATGTCTTATGGATTAGGGACATTTTTATAGCTATACATTATTGTGGGCTATTTTTACTATTAGTATTGTTTACTTTCACTATTTGACCATTTGTTTGCTTTTGAGTTAATTTCAAACTCCTTGATCAGGTCGTGACAGAAGCAGCAAATAAAGACACATTTAATTGCCTATGCTTGAAGGTTCCATTATTTTGTACAAAGGAATCTTTATAAAATATTTTATGAATAAAGTTATTTTAGGTGTTTGGGTGGAAAGAAATTGGTTGGGACTCGCATAGGTTTTTTGAATCCTTGAACCCTTATGGTTGATTGATTTATGATATGGATAGCCATTAAAATAGCTTTCCCAAAATGATTATTTAGAAGATTATTTTGAAAGCTAGCTTTTTTTGTAGTAAGCAGTTGGCTGTTCTTTTGTTCTAAAACTCCATTTTATTGGGTCTTTACAAACAAATGGGCTCATGAATTATTCCTTTCTCTTGGAAGTATGAGGAGAGTGCGGTTAAAATAATTTTTGAAATTTTTAGATCCGACTTTTTATTTAAAAGCTATGTTGATTTTTTATCTTGTTGTAAAAGGTGGGAGAATAGTTCTCATAAGTCACTTTATTTTTGACTTTTTAGTAGAAAGATTCATAACTCATGGGTATAATTATCAATAAGAGGGAAACCACCAAGCTCTAAAGTCATTAGGTGTTGATGATGGTATCCAAATGTTATTATGAATTAGAATAAATTGAATAAGTATTCTTCTTTGTCATTGCAAAATTGTTATGTTTGTGTTATGCTAGTTCACGAACAGCACAATGAAAATTTTCAAATTTTTTTTTTAAATAGAAAAAATAATTTTGTGAATAATAAAGGATGAGTATCCAAAATGTAGGGGATAAATCCATTCTTTTGGTTCTTTTTAAGGATTTTTAATAGACAAGATAATATTAAATGTTGTAGAAAGCTTTCTTGATTATTGAATTCTTTAAGGTACTAGAGATCATCCAATCTTTAGCAAGCTCAAAAACTGTCCTTGTGCCAAGTTGTTGGAAAGATATGATTTATCAGATAAAATATGCATTGTAAACAGAATATTTAATTAGATTTTTAATTGATAACATAGTAAATAATTTAGGTACATGGAAGATATTAGGATGGGATTTATTTATAAGAAAATATCTTTAACCAGTCATGGTTATCAATAATATATTGGCAATGGTTATTTTCTTGTTTAGGATAAGGAATATATATAATACTTTTGTGAGATGAGTTAGTTGTATGGTTTGTATTTCTTAATTGAATGATTCAAGTGCTTCAAATTAGCATTTTTGAGTTATTAAAACAAGAACATGTGAATGATTCAAGCGCTTCAAATTAGCATTTTTGAGATTTTAAAATTATGATAATAAATGGTAATTTCTAAGAAAGCTAGAGTATTAATAACTATTGTAGATGTAATTTTAGACAACTCATAACAAGGTTTTTTAGCCTATTTATTTATTTTTTATGGAACTCATTAGGTTATTCATCGGTGCTTTTTTCTTCAAAATATGGATTTTCAATTTTATAGATTGTTGTTTCATCATAAATTTTAGAATACTTTGATTTATTGTATTCAATATTTCTTTTGTTGAATGGAGGAACATGCAGGTATTACTTATTTATAGAATCATAGAGTTCCATAATTAGGACTTCACTAAAGAATCATGTTCATTGTAAACTTTTTGCATAAATTCTCTATGTATTGGTCCAATGCAAATAAATCATTATTGTTTTTAAATAGTTATTTCTATTCAAATAGTATGTTGAATGGATGTTTTGTAATTCTCTTGTTAGATTCTATTGCATCCCTTAGTTCAAAGAGTTTGATACAAAGGGAATATGAGCAATGTTGTTATTGTCCATGGCGAAGGAAATTATAGTTGTAGTGTGTTCAAATGAGCAAAATAAGAGCAAAAATTAGAAAATGTTTTATTCCTTGAAAACCAGGGGAAAAAAGGAAGAGGACTCTCAGAAAAATTTCATGAGCTTTAATATCATGTGAAGATTTGGAGAATATTTGAGTATATCTCATTTTAGAAATTATGCATAATTTACACAATCTTAGAAAAGCTTCAAATAAGATGTGCAAAATTAGGGATTGCATTATAAGTCCAAATGAATTATAGTAAAACAACACATTGATGTTGTGAAATTTAAGTAGAATGAAGCTGAGTTTTTAAACTCAAGGCACCTTTTGGTGTAATGGTTGACATTTCATTAGAAACCCTAAAATTAAGCGTGGTCGTGTGGGAGCATACTTGATGGGTGCTTGACTGGGAAGTTACACCAATAGGACAAAATTGTGAGGTTATTAGGCCAAATCTGACAATATCTTGATGAATGGGTTTTTGGGATGTTATAAATGGTATAAAAAGATTATAAAAGCCAGAATATGGGAACTAAGTGCATAAAACAAAATTCTGTCTTGGGAGATATCTCTTGAATCCTAGATGAGATAAAGTGCTACATGATGGGAGCCAACTCTTGAATCTAGAGGGGCCATATATAGAATTATATTTATTGGTTCATAATTATTGGTTAAAAAAATTGATGAAGATGTCAATTAAGTGGGGTAGATTATGAGGCCTCTTAAGTAGAATGAAGCCGAACTTTTAAATATCGAGGCGCATTTTTATGTAACAGTTAGAATTTCATTGAAAACTCCAATGTTAATCGTGCTCATGCAGGAGCACTCATGAGATGTGTAATCTGCTGGGAAGTTACACCACCACCACCACCACCAACAACAACAATAAAGCCTTAATCCCACTATGTGGGGTCGACTACATAAATCCTTTTTCTCCATTGTGTCCTATTTAGTGTCATATTTTCATTTAGTTCTAGTAAATCAAGTTCATTTTTTATACAATAAGCCCAAGTCTTCCTAGGTCTACCTCTCCCTTTCTTAACACAAGTTGAATCTAAAACATCTACTCTCCTAATCAGATCATCAGATAGTCGACGTTTAATGTGACCAAACCATCTAACACGACTTCTCTAATTTTTTCCGTCACAAGAGCTACACCAACCCTATCACAAATATGAGACAAAATTATGTGGCCATTAGGCCAACATAGACAATATCTCAATAGATGAGAGTTGGAGCTGTTATAGACGTTTTCTTGCATGGCCTAATAGCTCACATGAGTATAAAGAGATTTTGGTGCTTGTTGGCATATTTCTCCATCACATCACAAACTCTCTCTTTAGTTGTTTTAAGTTGTTAAAATGATTGGTTATGCTTGAAGCCCCTAACAACAATAGTGAAATCCTCAGTATAAAGAGCTTTGGTGCTTGCTAGCATATTTCTTCATCTACTTTCCTTCTTTTTTTAATCTAGACAATCACTTTTTCAATTTGGGGTAATAGTTCGATCCCATGTATCCTTCCACAAACATCATCAGATTTTTTGTTGAGATCAATAAAGAAAAGTTTAGTTTATCCACTAGTTTAATGCATTTCCCGACAAACTCCACACCAATTGCTTGGTTTGAATTATCCTTTTTTTGGCAATCTAGGTGAGGTGTAAAATATTTGTTAATGTTATTGCTATTTGGTTTGGGATTTTGTGCTTTATCCTATTGCTTAAACAATTGAGCTGAATTTTCTAGGTTTGAATGTGCCAGATTGACTTGATAAGATCCAACCTTAAAATCAACACGTTTTTCTACAAAAAATTAGGGCAGACAATATTTTTTAATAAATCAAATAACTCAACAAGAATATAAAGATAAACATCTAAAATTTAAGAGGTAGGGGATCTCTCTCAATTCCAACAATTGGAGGGGTTTGAAATCTTTCCAAAACCTTAGACCTAAGACACAACTCAATCTCATGCATGCTCTAACCATAGGTATAATAAGCCTATTTATACCCAACCATAATAGTGAAAGACTAAATTGCCCTTAAGCATACATAAGAAAAATTTGCTCTTAGGCCAGGCACCCACATAATAATACTCCCCCTCCAAAAGGGAAAAAAATTGCCTATGTAAGACGCACACAGCGATGCGTGCGATGCCCAATCAGAAAACGCCACGTAATTTTACCGGGTCCACTCCATTAAATAAATATATTAATTCGGAATAAAACTGCGCGTGACCTGTTACCCGGCCCGCGGTGTAACTCCATTGTACCTCGATTTATAACTTCAATATACTTCCCGCGGTCGGCCTGCTGTAACCCGATTGTAACCGCAGTATACTAGCCATATACCTTTCTCGATAGAGGGCATTCTACCCCGCTTGTAACCGAAGTATACCCTAGATATACCTTCCTCTGTTCAGGGTCATGTAACGCGCTTGTAACCGGTGTATACCCAAGATATACCTTCCGAAGTACATGGCTATGTAATGCGTTTGTAACCGTGATATACCCTATCTGTACCTTCCTCGGGTGTAACCTGCCTGAAATCGCAGAAATAACTTTGTAACTCTTTATATACCTCCATATAACGCTGAAAGCCGCGGAAGTAACTTTGTACTATCGCTGTAACTCGATTATAACCGCCCTATAATAGACTTTGAAG
>NW_018165185.1:684390-802657 GCF_001263595.1 Phalaenopsis equestris
GGCGGCGGCAACTTCGGGCTTTTCGCCCTTCCACTCTTGAGCTTGAAGATGGAGTACGACTACAGAGAGTGCTTCGACGCAGTGCATGACGCAGAAGAAGAAGATGTGCGTTATCCGGACAGGACAGAAGAAGTAGAACTTAAAATGGAGGCATGTTTGGAGATGTGTTGTTATAATAATTAGTATACATGATTTCCTTTATCTTCTTTGCTGTAATGGTTTTCTTATATTTCAGATATACCTGTTTTTTGTATGTATGTTGTGTTATGTTTCTTCTGTTTTGTGTACGTTTTATTATAATTAGATCTAGGTTTTTCTTAAACAGAGGCATGTTTGCATAGTTGCACGGTATTATGTGTAATAAGAACGGTGAAGTAAACATTAGAGTAATTAATATATCCTTCATTGCACTCGAGTTTTTAGAGGTATATGATTTTAGGTTAGTTGTTAATTTTTTATTTTGAGGTGTCATGATAAAGTTTAGGGATATTTTTTTAATTCTCTATCGAGTCTAACATTTTATTCTATTGCTTTTTATTCTATTGCTATTCTATTGCTTGCAGTTTGGTGAGAGCAATGGTAGTTGTACCGAGCAAAGAAGAAACATATTACTTGAAACGTTGGTCCACAATGAGAAAGAGGCTTATGAAGTATATTGTGCTTATGCTCATCACATTGGATTCAGTGTTCGCAAGGATCACACTACGTTTTGGACTAACTCCAAAAATATCAAGACGAAGGATTATGTATGTGGAAAAGCAGGTTTCAAGAAAGAGCTGAAGATTACAGAAACTGTTAAATATAGAAGAGCAGAAACAAGAACAGGCTGTCCGATACGATACGGAGTTGATGAGGAAGGCAATTGGACAGTTAAAAAATTAGTTGAATCGCATAACCACTCACTAGCGAACCCCGGTGACAAAAATTTGCATTGTTATCTATATTATTGTACAAGATTCAATGATTATTTAAACAAAACTTGTCATAGATCATTCTTATAATACGAACAAAATTGAATAGTATCATAAATAATTTGTATGTGGCACTATAACAATAACACCAAATGCATTTGATCGAGAAGAAATAAAATCTATTAAAACTTACCTCTTCGAGCCTTAATTTATGCATGCAACCATTTTGCCTTCCTCGAATGAGGCTCCTCCTTCGATCGAACTTCAAACGTACGCGGATTCGAATTTCACTCGTCACCTCTTCCTCCACTGTGCGACAGAGCCACTGCCTACTTCCTTCTTCCCACGGGGGAGCTTTCCTCCACTGCACTGGAAACCACTTCGCATGTCGTCCCCCTACCTTTGCCTTTGGTCCCGGCTCAACACAACGAAGCAACTACTCGGCGCCGTCGCCTCTCTTTCTCCTCCCTTATTTACAGAGATGCCATTGTTTGTTGACATCATCACCTCGGGCTATGCTGATGCTCTAATTTGCACTTATCGTCTTTCGCACTTGCCGTTCAACTCACCTGATAAATTCCTGCCCCCTCATACGACAATTTATAAGGTGAACTGACCTCCTATGCTTCCCGACCATTCGTAAGTTCTTTGCTTCCTCTCTCATAGGTAACCGAAACGGGACCATTGCAACTATGAGAACTTGTGATTTTCGATCCTTGCAACTGTGTTCTGGGTAAACTTTTCATCACTTTTCATCACACTGAAAACAATCCCTTGGATCGCTTCTTCCAATTCTCTATTTCTGTAAGATGCTTGAGTGTTGCTCCCGGTCGTTGTCCATTATTCTTATCCCGTGCAACCTCCACTTGGACTTCTACTGTTTGAACTTTTGGCATCGTCGTGGTTGCTGCAGTTCCGTACGACGCTCCATCTGTGTTGCTCCAACTAGCCTTCTTTATCTGGTTCATGTCCTCCATATGGGCTAGTTGCATCATCTCTCTCAATTCCCACGGTCTTAATAATCTGAGTGCTACCTGTATGTCAGGTTTTACGCCCTTCATGAAATTCCCCTCCAGTCATGCTTCAGAAATTCCTCACAGTCATCTAGTTCAAATCTTTCCCTATATTCCATGACCGTCCCCTCCTGAGTTAAAGCTTAGAATTGCTTATGTAGATCTCCTTCTTGAATGACTTGGAAATGTTCCAACAAATAATCCTTAAATTTTTCCCATGAACGAATCCGATATCTAGTCTCCCTTCACTGAAAACAAGGTTTTTGCCTCCAAACATAATCCTACCGCCATGAGTTTCTCCTTCCTATCTGACTCATTCATCGCGAAGTATTGCCCCGCTTGATACACCCACCCATGTGCGTCTTCCCTCTCGAAGATCGGCATATTCAATGTCCTAACTCTAACATCTCCACCCCAACTTCCTTTTCCTCCATTATTTCCCTCCATGTATTGAGGGTAAAACTCCCTACTTCGATTGTAACTATTTCGCCTCCCTGCTCCTTTCCTTTCTTCTTCGTGCTCCTGTTTGACATACTTCTTGCCTAATCTCTTTTCCATGTTATGTTCTAATCGCCTCCATCAACAATCTCTATCTACCCCCAATCGGAGACTTGAGAGGAAGTTAATGATGGTGGATGTTTTCCTCACGTTCCTCACGTTCGATCTCTTTTCCTTTTGATCTTGCCACGAATTCTCCAGTCAACATTTGGTTAGGATTTGCAAATTGAGCTCCGATGGGATCTTAGATTGCATCTTAATGAGCCTCTTTAGCATCTCTTAAATTTCCTACATACTCTCAAATCGTTCCTCCGGTCAGTTCTCCATAGAAGAGAATCTATCCTCTATGGCGACGAACCTTTCTACCATCTCAAATCTGATTTGACTCATCTTTTTCTCTAACTTCTCCAAATCATCTACTTTCTTGGCTAACATCATTTCCTATCACTAGGGCATGCTCAAATTCGGATCATGTGGCTGAATTCTAGAATCACAATTAGGGCACGCTTGATCCCGTTGCACCCTTCCCTGATGGTTCTGATCTGATCGAGTCTATTTCATGCGGTTTAGTGAGATGAAGATGAATCAAACTTGGAATCCCTTCTGTTTTCCAGGTAACTAAAACTGCTGTCGTATCACAAGTCTTCTGTCACGGCCCGATAAGATCTTGTTGTCTCCTTCCCCACAAGTCACAAAGGCAACCGAAGACCTTCCCAGCAAGCCCCGTTCCCCTATAGCTTCCAGCCTCTGCCTTCCCAGCTAGTTCTTATCATGACTGAATTGCGTAGACAGTGCTAGAGGGAGACAAAAGTGGGAGTTTCGAGTCTCTGTACACTGCTTCCCACCACTGTCCTCCCAATTAGTTTTGATCACGAATGGATCGCGCAGACGACGTGAGAGGAAGAAAAGAATGGTAGTTTCGGGTTATGATAAGCAAGGATTCTTCCAGTTAGCTCCAATCGCGATTGTTTCGTGAGGTGAAGTCATGGGGAATCATCTGTATACCACGATCCTTCCTCAGCGATCCTTGCCCGATAAAATTGACTACGATGTCGTCGCTTCCTTCTCTGCAAGCTCTAATCGCGTTGTATTACGATCTCTAGCACTGTTTCCCAAAAATATTGCTGTGATAATAATTTGATATTGTTCGACCTCAAAATTAGTAGGTTTTTTTACATAAATTAGGGAAGACACAATATTTCTTCAATAAATCAAACAACTCTATAAGAATACAAAGATAAACTCTCTTGCTTTTTGCTTTTCCAAGTGAGTTTAGAGTCTCCCAAAAAAAGACAGAAGCCTTCTGTTGAGCACCTATTTGAAGGAAGCCCAATCGACATCATCTACATTTGATTTGCCTCCTAACCAAACTTCGACAAATCCACTTCTTTCGTGGAACCAGACATTTTAGAAGCAAGTGAGCCACAGGTAGCCTAAGGTCGCCCTCGCTTCTTCTTTGTTGCTGAGTTAGCATTAGCAAATTCTGAGAAGTAGTGATCCTTGATGCACTCGGAAAGAACACCTACAATTCGAGAGGTAGGCGACCTCTCCCAATTCCTACAATTCGAAAGGTAGGAAATCTTTCCCAAACCCTAGACCTAAGACATAACTCAATCTCATGCATGCCCTAACCCTAGACATAACAAGTCTAGTCATAGCCAATAATAATAATAATAATAAAAGACTAAATTTCCCTTAGGCGTACAAAAGACAAATTTATCCTTAGGCTAAGTGCCCACGTAACATAATCTTCTACAAATATCTTTCGCTTTGTTATGAGTAAATATTAAGATCCCATGTTCTCTTCCATTGAGTTAAATGAGCCATGACATTTTTATTAGGGCATTAATGCTAAGCCCTAGCTGAGAAAAATAAATCATTTGGCTCTGGATGTTTAATGGTACTATCAAGTTCAGTTTTTTTTCTTCCTCAAATGACCATTTGAACATAACAAGATCATTGAAAAACGTTCTTACCATTTAATTTGTAAGAAATAATTTAGAGCGGTGCGTGCTCTATGGAGGTTCCACCGAGATTGTTGGTGAGGCTTGATAAGGAGGAAGAGCTTTTGGTGGCGAATTTAGGAAAATCAATGAAATACTCAAAACAAACTTTTATTAATGTAGCAAGAGGGTTGCAACACAACATAAATGACATAGGCAAACACCTCTAAGGTGTATTCCAAGGGTGGTGGAGGTCGGCTAGATGGTTCAGAATGATTGAAAATGGTGGCGGCAGCAAGGGAGTGCTGATAGCAGCGGGGGGAAGGTGCATAATTGCGAGGACAACAAGTATGGAGGGTCGTAGGTGACTGGCGGCAGGTGGATTGGTGACCGTTGGACAACAAGGACAATAGATTTGGGGTGAGGAGCAGTCTCTTGGGAGTGCTGGGAAGGATGGAGATGCTAGTTGGGAGAGCAGAGGGTCGAACAACAAGCAGGGCTGCTGTAGGGGTGCCGACTGGCTGCCGGAGGGGCTTGAAATGCTGGACAACGGGTTGCTGCAGTAGGAAGGAGGGTCAGCAGTGTAGGGGGAAGTTGTTGGGGTGGTTGGCGACTAAGATAATTGGAGGAGAGGAGTTGGGGAAGATAAAAGGGAAGTTATAATCACCACCTCGGAGTAGGATATAGCTGGAGTACCACCGCTTTTTTGGATACAACACTACAAATGAGAGAAGGATTCCACATAGGAAATCTAAAAGTGAACACAACAAAAAACTTCTAGACTTAGCAAACTAGCATTCATATAGCTCTAGTGAGGTATGAAGCGCAAAAGGAAAGAAGAGGAGAAATGAATGAGGAGGAGGCGGCCGGTAACGCTCGAATCGAGCCAGAGATGCGAAAGAAAAGACGCCATGGCCGCTCTCCAAATCTTGCTCGATCTGCCCTGCCCTTGGATCGGTCTCCCCATCAGATGCCTTGTATCGGCTCTTCTATGCCAGCCAGTTCAACCGGCTGGCCCATTTCCCGCTTCAGTGCTGGAAACTCAAGCACTCGCGTCAGTCTCCCGGGGTTGGTGGGAGCTTTAACGTCATAGATCGAATCTTCCGTTTCGTTGTCAGCCACCCCTAAATCTAACCAGCGACTGCACTATTTACCAAAGCACCCGAGGAGCTTTTCCCACTTGCGAGCATACCTCCCATTCGATCCATTCCGGTTTGGCATAATCTTAGCTAGAGGTACACCACCACGTAGATTCTCTCGAGCCAAATTCCAAACGAGTAAATATTTCATATGCTTCTCATCTATGACAATTTGAGCCTCAACGAGGTTGAGGGTTTGCAAGAATTTGATTGATGGGTTTCTTATTATCTTTCGGGAATTTCCTTTGACAATTGACATTTTGGAGAACTGACATATTCTGCCGCGTTCCAATGACAAGAGCTTCACATTGGCCTTCATCTCTTCATATGGAGCACTGGTGGTGAGGGTTGGAAGTGAAGCCACATGTGAAACTATCAGTTGGTCGTCGTTAAGACCATCCACTAAAATTTTAAATTATGACACCTGGTTCGCGTGATCTTTATACGTCTCAACAAAAAGTTCTCCTTCTAGGAGAGTAGGTACCACAAGCTCATCAAAATTTCAATGTTTTTTTTATTATGTGGAGGAAAAGCATTGAATGTATCCATGAACAAGGGAGTTCCACAGGGGAAGACACCATCAGATGAAAATTCTCGTTCGAACTGCTCTTCAGTGTCAGCGGTGTCCTTATCACATTTTTTGAACACCGTCATTCTCGGTGAAATAGATTACTCCCCTGATTGTGCATTCTGCTTCACCATGTCCAAATCCGTGACACTTGCAACATTTCTGGCTGTGACAGACTTACAGATTGGTTTTGCTAGATATTAGCCAGGGGGTCACTTGGTGCCGTGGTCTCTACACTTTCGAAGCTAGAATCTTGCAACTTTTGATGGTCGTAAGTTGGGAGGAACTGATGCTGTGTTTCCCGCTTCATCTTCACATCTTCTTGCCATCACCTTTTTCCTTTTGGATCACGGTCGAGGGTAGCCTCCCATTGGATTTCATCTTCTATGTCCATAATCCACCACTGAAGTCGACAGATTTCTCGTCGTATCTTCTCTTGGGAAGGCTTGGTCATGTAGCTTGCTGGTGGCATGGCTAGGGTTTAGGGTTGGGAGGTGAAACGAGGGTGTAGAAGACTCATTAACAGTATAGAAAATTTAATTTGGTGTTGTTGATTTTGAAAATCAACAAGGGGTTAATTTGGGTTAGATTAGATTCTTGTTGGAGGTTTGGAATCAGAAGGGAAAAATTTTGGTGGGGGTGGTTTAGGTTGGGGCGGATGTTAGAAAACCTTAAGATAGGACTAGGGTTGGGCTAGCTCTGATACCAAATGATAGTAGAACTAGTAGGAAAAATAATGAAATACTCAAAATAAACTTGTATTGATGCAAAGAGAGGGTTACAACACAACTCAACATAAAATAACAGCACAAAACATAAACGACACATGCAAACGACTCTAAGGTGTATTCCAAGGGCGGAGGAGTTTGACTATGTGATTCAGGTTGGTTGGCAAGGGTGGTGGCAGCAAGGGAGTGTTGATGACAGCAAGAGAAAGGTGCAGAATTGCGAGGACAATAAGTATAAAGTGTGGTCATAAGTGACTGGTGGCTGGAAGGTGTTGGACAACAAGGGTTGCGGAAGTGGGGTGAGGAGCACTCGATTGGGAGAGCTGAGAAGGATGAATGAGATGCTGGTTAAGGGCAGAGGGTCGGATAACAAGGAGGGCTGTTGTAGGGGTGCTAGCTGGCTATCGAGAGGGACCTGAAAGGCCGGACAGTAGGTTGCTGCAGTAGGAAGGGGGTTCGACAGTGTAAGGGGAAGTTGTTGGGGTGGTCGGCTGCTAAGGGAAGCAGAGGAGAAGAGTTAGGGAAGATATAATCACCATTTCAGAATATGATAAGCTGGAGCACCATCACCTCTGGATGCATCCTTACAAAAGGGAAAAGGACTCTACATAGGAAATCGAAAGCAAACACAACAAAGACCTCAAGACTCTTAGCAAACCGACATACATATAGCCTTAACTAGGCGGTAAACAAGAGAGGAAAGATGAATGCTCGAACCGAACGGGAGACACTAAAGGAAAGACGTCAGAACTTTCTCCTCCAAATAATGATCGATCCACCCTTCCCCTGGATCGATCTCCCCATTAGATGCCTTGGACCGACTCTCCTATGCTAGCTGGTTCAACTGGCTAGCCCGCTTCCCACATTTGTGCTGGAAACTCACGCACCCACGTCATCTTCCCTTCTCCCAATCTTTGTTTAGGTAGGGATTTTTTTGTACAAATGGACTATCTTTCATCACTAGGAAATAGATAGAATGAGAAGAAGATAGAAAATAAGAAAACTTTTTTTTTAAAAAAAATTGTGGTGCTTTTCTAGCTTAATCACAAGTATTTAAATACAATTGACTCCTATGATCTTATGGAAGTAAACTCTTGGACTAGAGCCTACGTCATCGTCCGCCAAATAATTTGAATACATATGTTAGTTACAATACTAAAAGGGCAATTTTGTCACTTTTTATTTATTATTGTGGGCTATAAATAAGAATTAGTATGTTTAGGGAAATGTTATGTTTGATTGTTTTCTTAAATCTTTGGGTTAGAGTTTGTGAGATTTTTCCTTGTTCTTGAATTGTAGATGTTTATCTTTTATGTATTTGAAATTGTTTCGTTTTAATTTGAAATCAACATAATAAAATCTATTATTTATGCCCCAATTTGTGTGGAAGCTTGTCTCGTTCCTGTTAAATTGGTATTCGAGCTACATGTTGGGAGTAGTGGTGGTTTCAAGCTTGCTGGAAAGCCAAAATTGGGATTACAGTATATAGGATTCCGCCTTTGTGACTGACAGTCACAATTCAAGCTAGTTGGGAATCCAACAACGACATCACAACTAACGAGGTTTCTCCTTCGTGACCAAACCTTGTGATACAATCATGATTTGAGCTAGTTAGGAAGCCAACGCCAGGGTTGCGGTGTATAGTGTTATACCGTCGTGATCGAAACTCACGATACAGTCATGATTCGAGCTAGCTGCGAAGCCAACGACAGAATCATGCCGTATAATAGTTTCACCTTCGTGATAAAAAATCTTCCTTAGAGTAATGGAGGCCAAGAAAGTAGATGCCTTGGAGGAGAAATTGGTGGGAGAGGTGAGCCAAATTAGCTATGGAATGGAGCGTTTCATGGCCATGGAGGAACATATCTCGTTCATGGAGGGGAGATTCATGACCCTGAAAGAAATGATAAAGAAGATTGTGGGGTTTCACACAAACCCCCCTTCACCCACCATGGGATCGATCGACATCTGGATGCGAGTGGCAGCAATCAAAAGAATTCCAACGGCATCAGAGCAGTGCTGATGCCTTGAGTGGATTTGGAGCCACGAGATCAAACAAAAGAATTAGGAGCGGGCTTGAGCTACATCACTTGAAAGGAATAACACGACATCTAGATGAATGGAACGAACCGAAGCAAGCTGGATCAATCAAAGGAGCCGGGAGATGATTTGAGCGACATTTGGAGTGAATTGCGCGAAGTTTTGGAATGAGTGGAAAAATGTGGAATGAATTGATATGCAATTCAGGGCTGGAGAAGATTGATTCGAAAATTTTTGATCTGGAGCAAGGAACCACCATGGGTGGGATCTTGATAGAGGGTTACGGTGACAACTTTTTTGGTTGGAGGGTGATTTAGGAGCCTATGGGGAAGAGCGAGCTGATTATGGGTGGAGCCAGTTTTATGGAAGAAGAGAAATCAATATATGTCAACGAAGGGAATCCAAACCCCACTTCATGTGTAGAACGAACTTTTGTTGAGAAAATTGTGGAGGAGACTCATTTATGAGAAACTGAAGATGTCTCTCTTTGAAGGAGGGGATGCCTTTGGTTGGTTTTATTATGTCGAGGGATACTTTGTTGTTAATGGGCTGAAGGAGGAAAAAAAAATGATGGCGATGGCCTTGTGTTTGGAAGGGAAGACTCTAGCCTGGTATCAATGGAGAGAATGTCAACCAATCAAAACATAGAAACAATTCAAAGCTAGATTTTTGGAGCATTTCAGAACCACACGGGAAGGGCATTTACACGAGCAGTTTGTTGCATTGGCCGAGGAAGGGTCTGTCATGAATTATAGGGATAAATTTGATATATTTTCTGAATTTTTGGGGAGGGATTGGAAGTAGTGTTGGAAGGAAGTTTCATGAAGGGGTTGAAGTCAGAGATTGGAGCAAAAATTCGTCTCTCGAGACCATGAGGATTGGGGAAACTATTGAATTTGCGCAGCTGATTGAAGATAAAAAAGCAATAGAATGGGTTAATAAGAGCAACACCAATGGATCACCTTATCAAAATGCTATAACCACAACGATACTTGACACTCCAAAATTGGAATTCTAGGGGGAGGCTCCACGGGACAGGACTAATGGGCCGTGATCGGGGCCGACATTCAAATGCCATATAGAGACAGTTTCAGGAGAAGTGAGCTAAGATGTTATGTTAATGGTGTAACGAGAAGTTTGCCCCAGGACTTCGTTGCAAGGATTCAACCTTATAGCTTCTCATAGTGTGTGACTAGGTGGCAAGGGATTCAAACACAGAGAAGCTTGTGGTGGAGGAGGAACACTCTCACTTGGATGTGTCAGAAGTCTCATTGAACTCGATGGTGGAGTTAACACCGAACCACACTGTGAAACTTCTGGGTCAGATTAGAGAGCATGGTGTAGTGGTGGTGGTAGATAGTGGGGCCAACCACAACTTCATGTCAGCTCAAGTAGTGAAGGAATTGAGGCTTGAGATGATCTACACAGGAAGTTTTGGAGTCATTATGGGGGCATGACAGGTGGAGAAGAGTAGGAGAGTCTGTAAAGCGGTGATTTTAATACTCCAAGGTATTCAGGTGATGAAGCATTTTCTTCTCTTGAATCTAGGGAGCACTGTTGTAAGATTGTGTATGAAATGGTTGCAATTTTTTGGAGAGACTAAGATGGATTGGAAACTTCTGACATTGGAGTTCCATCAGAGAGACAAGATGGCAGCGCTTCACGGTGACTATAATTTGTGCAAGACCTTGGTGACACTCAAGATCATGATCAGAGTAGTATAGGAGGCGGATTTGAGATTCTTAATCAAATTGCATAACATGGAAGAGACATATGACTTGGAGTTGGCAGAGATTCTGACACCGATCCAACAAATCCTGCAATAATTTGTTGAAGTATTCCAGTTGCTACGTCGATTGTCACCACTGAAGGAACATGCGCATGCAATAACTTTGAGACTGGGGGTTTCTTCAATTAGTATGCGCCTCTTTCGCTACCCTCAAAGTTTCAATTCAGAGCTAATAGAGCTTGTTGAATCTTCTGGTAGAAGAGGAGGAGATCAAATTAAGGAGATGGTGCTTGAGTTTCACATTGATTTGAATGACCAATTTACAACACTTTGTAATGATAAAAAAACTACCATTTTTGATTTTAGTTGGAATGATAGAAGTGCCTTGCATAATTATTTTGGGAAATACAATATGTGGTTGGTAGCAGAAAATGTGTTGTTTTTGCATCTTATAGATGGAGAGTAGATGACTAAAATACCAGAACATCTTAACATACACCGTGTTGATAGTGTGAAACACGTTTTTGAGTATTTTACAAGAGGAACTCCTAGTTCTAATGTCTAGCAGCGATAGACCTTACTTGTACGGAACACAAATACGTAAATGTTGAATTTGGAAGAGTTCAAGGAAGGGACATGCTACAACATCCATGGACAGGTCAAATATCTAATACAACTGTTGATGTCATCCAAGGCAGTCGATCAGTTGAGGTCCGTTCAATGGGAGTCACTAAAAGCATTGCAATTGATCAAATATTGAGAGACATCAAGAACATAGTTACTCCATTAGATTATGCATTATGCATTGGGAACTTGCTGGGAGAGGATGAGGATTTGGAAATTTTCTTGGAGCCACTTAAGTTAAAAGTGGTGTGCTAGGAATCGACATGTGGGGAAGAAGTGTTGATTAAATAGAAAAGATTGGCAGATCATGATGTCATGTGAGAGCCACATGACTTAATCTAACAGCTGAAGGAACAATGTCTTTTTGAGAAGGAAGTAATGTTAAACCAGCGCCTATGGCGCTGCCCGCTAAATAATTTGAAAACTTATGTTAGACACAAAACTAAAAAGACAATTTAGTCGTTTATTAGTTATTATTATGGGGTATAAATATGGCTGAATATGTTTAGGGTTATATTATTTGTGATTGTTGTCTTGTATCTTATGGTTAAGGTTTGGGAGAGATTGTCTACCTCTCAAATTGTAGGTGTTTATCTTTTAAATATTCTGTATTGTATCATTTTGATTTGGTACTCGCGGAATATAATATATTATTTCGATTCTAATTTATGTGGAAAGTTGTCTCGTTCCTATTGAAACATATAGTAAAGACAATAATCTGGAATCTTTATTTGAGCGGGAATGAATAAAAAGCTACCTAAGTAACCTAAATACATAAGAAAAATAACACACACATAATCAGGAAAACCAGAGTGATACCCAGATTTAAATGCAGTTATTCTTTATCCATTCACCTCCAGCCAGCGGACATCCAAAATGTAAGTAGCAGGCAACGATAGGAATATTTCCAGCTGCAGCAGGCGGAGACGTTCCAGCAGGTGGACAACAGGAGACTTCAGGCAAGCTTCCAATTACAACCGGCACAACAAGGTAGCAGCAGCCAACATTCCAATTGGGAAACCGCTTCAAAAATTTATGGCAATTAGAATAATTGCCATAAAGGTTTCTAACACTAACATTAGAAATATGCATAGCTGGACTTTACAAATGCCCTGTGTCTGCAACGTGCATTGTTTTTAATGAACTAGTGTTACTATTGTGTTTGCGTTAACATGGTTTTATATTTTTTATGACTGGTCTGAAGTGTCTATCAGTTTGTAGTCTAGTAGATGACAGGCATCGCTGCACCAACTTCAACTTCCATTATTTGACTTCAGCATAAATATGGCTAATAATGATTATGATCAGCGCCTCGGGGGGTGCTGGGGGTTGATTTACCTGTCAATATTGTAATGGGTGAATTTAGCATATTCCAACATCTCTGTGTTGCTATCAACGAACAGGCATCCATCAGCTTACTTTTATGATTTAAAGTACTAATTAAATCGAGAAAGGGACATCGCAGTATGGGGAGATCAATGTACTCCTTGTGTATGTAGAAGATATTTTCTTTTAAACGGATAATCAAGCCAATTATTCTGAGTAGCATTAATTGGGATAAACTGGTTTGATCTGAATCTACTTGATTGGGATAAACTGGTTTGATCTGAATCTACTTGAAATGTATAGAGATAGGAATTCTAACAGGCAAAGCACTGAAAATGACTTCCTAATGTGGAGAGAAATTTCTGTGTGTAAATGTGGGATAGTGCTGCATACATCAACTCCACCCTGTATTGATGGGAGTTTCATGCAAAATTTATGCTCCTTATTAAAAAACTTATGTATGGTGGTCTTGCTTTTAGTTCTCATAGTGAATTTGAAAATCTTAATACCGTATTGTGACAGGATAATGCAAATTATACGCAGTACTTGCGTAATGATGGATGTTTAATATCTATTTCCATGATGTTTGTACCATACTGGACAGCTGTTTTTATTGTATTTAAAGAAGGATTTCAGATTACGAAATTCTTACTTTTTTCCTATATAGTTAACTCAACATGCATCATTCCATCTGAGCAATGCAAAAGTTTTGTGGTGCGTAATTTCTAAATATTCATGTATTGTCTTGGAATGTTGATGTGTCCAAGTTTTTTGCATCCCCTTTACTGGAATAAATTAGACTAGATATCCATTGCAAAACTTATGCAGGATGAGTAAATCTCATTGTTTTGTTTGTGAGATATATTCTTGAAGTTATGACTGCTATTTCACATTGATTGGAGTTTCATGATTTATTTAATATTTGTTCAATTTTGAGGAGATTGAATTTGTGGTAGTGTGTTTTCACGCAAAATATTTATTAAGCTATTTATGTAAGTTCATTTAGAAAAAAATGATTTGTGGGTGTTTAGTTTGAAATAAAGGCAAACTAATGTATGGATTCTACTAATACTTCTACGACAATATTCTTAATAGAACTATATGAATGATCTATTCCTAAATTTTATTAAAATTTTTATGACAATCTTCTTAATAAAGTTAATCATCTAATCCCATGTTAAGTCTGACTCAACTCAATAATTTCAATTAAACCCTCATAACAAATTTTCTTGAAAGATTATCAACTCTCTTCTTTCAAATTCCACCATCTCTTCACAAGGAATTCATTGTTTTTAAATAATTCCCTTATTATCTTATGATGTATATTGATAAATACTATTTTAAAATATGTTATGAAAATTTTTTCTGGAGTTTTTTTACATTCTTTTCTAGATTTTTTTCCTTCTCATGTAGTAAAACAAATCTATTCATCATTCAGTGAGTCTGGTTTGAAAGTAGCTAAGTACTCTCTCAGGTTAAAACAATACGTCTGTTATCGAAATATTATATGCATCTATGAATTAAAATGTCTTTTCTTTCATCGCATTTCCATCTTATTTTGCACTCATCATGAATATTACTAAAAACCCATATGTAATATGTATCACCTTGTTTGTAATCCCTATATATTTTCCCCCTTTCCTTGAATATACATTACAATAGTTTGCATCTCTCTCCTTGGAAGTTAATTTTCAAACTTTCTAAGTCCAAGGAGCATAAGCATTAGCAACATTTACTAATGCCCTCATTCATTATTAACTTGTAAAAACCATTCTATCAAGTGATCTCATCCACCTCGACAATTTGCGTTCATTAATAATTAACTTAATTGCAATTATCCTCTCATCAAATCTCTTCACCCCACGAACTTTGTCTCTCGTCAGTTGGTTTAGTACTATGCATACCGGCTTTCACCCTTCCAACATATAACTTCTTATAAGTTATAACCTTTCTCAAGGTCCTCAAATTTCTCCACATTTCATTTTATTGGATTCATGATATTTTTAGGAAGAAAAAATTAGAATCACAATAAAGCAGGAACAACTGAATTTTCAGAATTTCAAAGTGTAAAACCGTTCATCCATCCCTAATTTACTATGTCTTTTGGTGTTGCTACTTACTGCAGAAGGAGACTATTTACAATGATAAACAATCTCCCAACGATCTTTGAGGTTCTGACTGGAACCCCCAAAAAGCTGTCTAAGGAGAAAACCCCCAACAGCAGCAGTAGAAGCAATAAACCAAGCTCAAAGGTATACCTCCATTGCTTTACACCTCAGTTCATCTTCATCTTATCAGATTTCACCCTCATATATTCATTCCCATTTGCAGTCCCAGCCACAGACAAAAAACTCAAAATCACCTTCCCTGAAGGACTATAATGAAAGCGGAGAGGAGGATGAAGAGGACGGTAATGAACACGAAAATACCTTATGTGGTGCCTGTGGTGATAACTACGCCAACGATGAGTTCTGGATCTGCTGCGATATTTGTGAACGATGGTTTCATGGCAAATGTGTCAAGATAACTCCTGCCAGGGCTGAGCATATCAAGCAATATAAGTGTCCAGCATGCAGCAACAAAAGGGCCAGAGTATGACCAGAAAGAAGAAATTGAGACTAAGTTTCCTGTGTTAGATTATAGTTTTAAAAGGACAACTGAAAGGGGAGATATATAATCATTTTGGATGCAATTAACCCAATTGATGATTAGATTTTGCAGTTTGTAGACTTTTGTTTTCATTTACTGTCTGTAGACTTTTGTTGTCATTTACTGTCTTTATCACTTCGAACTGTCATGTTTTATTTAAAAAGCTGATCTTCGAACTTGTCTTCTGTATTGTTGAATGCTTATTTTAACGAACCAGCCAAATTAATGTTGTTTTATTTTTTGGCTAAAAAATTTTGCTATTTTAACATTTTACTTCTTTCCCAGTTGCACTTTGATTCATCTATATTTCGCTGAAGTTTTGCTTTTTTTTTTTTTAAGAAAAATTACTTGCATATTACAATTTTTATGTATTTACATATGCGATACCTAAAGTTTGATATTCACACACACAGACACAAATATATATGTATATCTGTGTCTGTGTCTGTGTCTGTGCCGCGTGCCCCGGCATGGTGGTTGGTATTCTTGTTGTAAGACCCCTTAGGTCGGGGGTTCGAATCCTCCTCTAGCAACGTGAGCCTTAAGGAGGGTGGTAATTGAATTATTAGACACATTAGGAGTGGTTGGAGGTTCATATAATAGCTTCTGACCATTCCTTTTAAACACACACATATCAAAGTTTATGTATGAAAAGCTAAATTTTACTTTTAGAAGTTCAGTAATAGTGACATTATTGATGTGATAAAGATTCCGGTATTATGTAAGTGAAACACTAAACTTGTGAAGTATAGACGGTATCGATATGTAAGTACATAAACATTGTGTAGTGTAAATCCCTCTTTTTTCTATTATTGGTCTATTATGTTCATATTGATGGAAAAAAGAACATAACCCATCACTTTCATCTCTTGGTTCTTCATTGCCTTGTGGATATGATTGATTTATGCTCATCCAATTGGTCGTGTTGTGTGTAAATTCCCTTTTTTTTCTAATATTGGTCTACTATGCTCATATTGATGCAAAAAAAAAGAAAAAAAAAAAACCTATCACTGTATCTCTTGCTCTTCATTGCATTGGGGATATGATTGATTTATGCTCGTCCAATTGCTCTATTTGGTTTTATGACAACATTGCAATTAAGGCTGTCAAGACGGCTCGTTGTTCGCGAACAGCTCGTGTTCAGCTGGTTAAGAAGTTGTGTTCCACTCATTCGGTAAGTTAACGAGTCGAACACGAACAACACTAATAAATATTTGTTCGTTCGTGTTCGGCTCGTTTTGACTCGAAATACTACTAATCAATTTTATATATATATATATATATATTGATCTTTGATGAGTAAAATTTTTAAAAAATTTAATTGACTACAAGACTATAAAGATTTATAATCAATTAAAAGTAATAAATTATTAAATCAGATTCAAATAATGTTTTAAATCTTATCCCAATTTTTAACATCATATCACTACGTGATTAGGGTTGTCAAAACAACTCTTTGTCCGTGAATGGCTCGTGTTCGGCTCGTTAAGCAAACGAGCCGAATACGAACACACTTTTTGAGCTCGAAATACGAACACGAACACACTTTTTAAGCTCGAAATATAAACGAGCCGAACACGAACTGAGTCTGGACTCGCTTGTGTTCGGCTCGTTTACATCCCTAATTGCAATAATACGCCATGATTGATCAGATATGGCGAAATTGTTTTATAAGATAATTTATATTTATAGATAATGCTTTTCTCTTAAATATAAGATGTGTGATTCATCCTCCTTATTCTAGGTACAACAGAGATATCATATAGGATGTATATAAGGTTAAGTACAAGCACACATCGGATTACCACCGGAGTCGTGATCAATATAGCAAGGTTTGCAGCAAGTGATATAGACTTCATATTTATGTGAATTAATGTGGGAAACTTTCCAAACAAAGACATGGATCATGGGATATTATGTATTGCATGTTGGCTAATTTGATCCCTATATGTGCTAATTCGACCTTTTTCAAGTTTCTTTTTAATTTTATGTTGGATGCATGGGAAATTTTAATCACATATAAATCTAGAATTTCAGCTTCGGCAACATGATTACATTATAGTGATGATACATATAAATTTAAAATTCCCAATGCATCTACCAAACACTTGCTTTTGATTACATGCAAATGGCCACTACAGTGATGGATTATTGTGTAGCTCATAGTTAATGGATAGTTTAGACTTGGTTGATCAACTTTCTACATGCTTAATTATTCATTATTGTTAGAAGAACAAGCATTAATAGGGTGATCGAATATTTTCAAAAGAAAATTATTAATATGAAGTTAAAAAATGTTCAACACTTGTACTGGTAATATGATTATGTAATAGATGATAAAAAACTTGGTTTGTATCTTGCTCGAAAATAGTATCCCACTCGGAAATAGTTCGACACGGATTAACATATTCATTGTTTGCATTTATTTTATTTTGTACCTTTAAAGATAAGTTCATATGTAGGATGGCATGCCCAATTTGTTGGCCTAGTAATTCTGAGTCATTTGAACTAGGTTCGCCCTTAAACTCATAATCATTAAAGTTACAACTAAACTTGTTATAGGGCTATATTATATAACAAAGGTGGATAAATCACATGTATCTTATTTTAAATTGCTAGCAAGGTTAAAAAAGAATTAAACTAATATAATCATAATGGATTTATTGATGATTAATAAGTTGTGCCTTATAATGATGATGGTTTAGACTCATGCCTTTTAGATGAGTAGGCAAGACCTAACAAGGATCCTTTAGCTCAGTTAACTCCATTTATTATATGGTATTTCAGTTTTGTTGTGCTACTATTATTAAACTTTATACCTCTTCATATGCTTATTGCCCAACATTAGCCATAATGTTCAATTATACACATTAGTAGATTAAAGAGTTAAGATAGTGATTTTAACTCATCACGTAAAGCACCTATTTAGGAAGGATGGGTGTATCCTAAGAAGCACGGGTTAATCTCCAATTATAATATCTTTTTTCTCCAAAAATTTAGACAATTTGATCAAATTTGTGACCTTACACAACATCGAGCTCATTATAAGGCCATGTTGAATTACAAAGGCAGAAGTAATGCAATTTTCTAGCCTTTATTTATGAATAGCTTAATTAAATTTTTATTCAATTGTTTATTTTTACAAATACTTGTTTCTACGCCCTTTACAAAGTTAAAAGAGTTTCTTTTTTTTTTTTGTAAAAAAAGATTTTCTATTGTAAACTCTCGCTAATTGATCGTAGAATAGGTATACGTAAGTATACATATCACTTTTGGTATTACTAGGTTGGCCAGGTATCGTTCCCATGAGAACTTTACAAATTCATCCAATATGATAGATAAGTATCAAATTCTTTTTCTTTTTTTATCCAACACATGAAATTATTAAAGTTTAAAAGCAAGGTAAATAGTTTAATTTTCACAAAAAATCCACGATTTTAAGTTTGACTAAAAATTTTGATTAATCAAGAATAACTGTATTTTTTTAGTCTTTGTTAATAGCTTATACAAATAATCCTTAAGATGCAATACACTAAAAGACTTTGTGTATTGTGTCAAAAATATTGAATCATTTATATTTCTCCACTGTTTGCTAGAACCTATCAGATGTATGTCTACTCTAATAGAATTTTAGTCACACTAATCCCTATGTTAGTCCTGAGCTCTATCAATATCTCAAGGCAACATTACATATGAAATACGTGTATGACCACTATCCATACTCAATTAAGCTAATTTGGAGTGAAAAAAAACTATAAGAGATTTAAGGATTATGAGATTTTAATTTAAAGATATTAAAACCTAAAGGAAACTATTTGCCCCTAAACACTTTTAATACAATCTCAAGCATTTGCTTCACTAAATGTAAGATACATAAGTATAAAAGAAAATGGCCATATTTTCTTTCTTAGATCTTGCTAGGTACATGTCTTGATCTGCTCGTCCACTTGCAAAAAAATGCTCCAACGTCCTATGTCACTCCCTCTCACAGTCACACACTTTCACACCACTCACCCAAATTTTGAGAAAACACTCTCTCCAATTTTCTCACTCTCCTCTCTTACAATCCATTTATGCACTCTCATATATCCCCCTCAACCCTGTTAGCATATAGTCCAGTCAATTAACTCTAATTACCACCGTTATGATCGTGGACTGGTTATATAAAACTATCTAGCTTGGTCATTATACAGTGGTGTTAACGATAAAATGCTACACCACTGGTACATCATTGTGATGCTCATATGATAATGATGCGATGATGAGCTTTCTAACTTCTTTAATAATGGTAGCTTTGCGTTGTCACTGTAGCTCTTTGGAAATGGGTGTGACGAAATTGTGACTAGCATCGCGGGTTGAAAATGAGCACTGAGGCATCATGATGCCTAACTTTTAGCTTCTAAACTAAATATGGCTCAGTGTCTTGGTGCTATGGAGGTTAGCACTATGACGTTGTATGTTAGCACTATGGTGCTTTGGATTGGCATTGTGGTGCCTTGCTTTGAGAATACTTATTTGGAAAATCCTCAACATTGCATTATCATGCTGGATGGTGGCGATATGAGGCTAGTGCTTCAAATCCCAAACTCTTCAATCTTCCTTCTCCTAAGGATTTTTCTACACAAAATGCATTAATTAGTACAATATTTGAATAAAACTAATAATTTCATTTACTTTTTTATACAATTTATTTTATATTTTTCTCACAAAATAAATCCCCCAAAACTCACATGTTATTTATCATCAAGCAATCTCTTATCTAATTATTTATCATTGAATAATTAGGTAGCCATTATCTTATGAATCAACATCTTCTAAATAACATAGTGTATAGCTGAAGTTCACATAAATTATTAAAAACATGAATCACTACAAACCAATAATAACCAAACCTTTACTTAAATTAAATTCTTTTAACACTAGGTTCTTAAGCATTCTACGTGCATGTTTGACTAAATTATATTTAATTAATAAGTGATTATAAAATTTTAACTTCAGTCAATCTTATAATCTTTATTTAAACATTCTTATTTTGAATAACTTATAATCTTTATTTAAATATTCTTATTTTGAATAAAATTACCTTAATTCAATTACAAAAGCTTTTGATTATTTAAGTTAGAGAAGAATAGGGGTATCGACTTTTGGTATTTGGCTTTAACCTCAAGCTTTTCCTTGTATACTCATATAAGTTTTATTTTTTAATGCAATGTTCTTTTTCACCTTTTCTATTTTAGTTTTTATTACTTTTTTTTTCTTAAGGATTGTTATTTGTTAAGTTTATTTAGTAATTTTAGATCCATACTTTGGCACCGTGATGTCGAGTCGATATTACATGGTAAAGAGCCATCATATGGTTTTCTAGTACAATAGCCTTATGTTGGCTTCAAAATTTTCTTTTAGGGTCACAGTATTGTCCTTTGGAAGTTGGGATGCTAGCTCAGGTTAAAAATCATAGGATTTTTAATTGATTCCCAGATACTAAAGGTTAGACCTGCTTCGACTTAATGTCGTGATTTTGCTGGTGAAGTTGTGGCATGATGGACTAATCCAAAGAGTTTTCTCATTTTATTCATAATCAATGCACTTCACGTATTAGAGTACAATTATCATGAGTTGAATTTGATTAGTCAAGTTTGGCTCAGTCGAACATTTGACCAGCTTCTTAAACTTTTTAGGTGGGTAAGCCTTCGGAAGTGACCCTCATTTTAGTACACCTGATCCTATGGGAAGTGACCCTCATTTTGGTTTTGCTATATTATTCAAGTTTGGTTATCCCAAATAAACAAGCTTTTAGGCCTTTATAAGATGGAGACTTGGGGATTTGTATCCCAAATTGTTGGTACACCCTTCGTCAAGGGTGGAGGTTCTTTAATCTGACTAATTGTTCAAAATTATAGTAATCACACTTTTACCATCTTGATTGTTACAAGTATTTTGTTTTTGTGATGCGTACCCGTTCAGGCTATCTGATGAGGTGTGTAGGAAATTTTTGAAACCTTATCATTATTTAGGGGTAGGCATCTACATATAGGGCTCCAGAGTTTAGGTATAGTTTTGCTTTGGTTTGAGGATCAAAGAGAATGACACATAAGCGCCACACTTGAGTGTCATGGTGTCAATCTCCTTTACCTTCAGATCGAAGGGATTATGATGTGGTTATGTTCCCACAATATGCCAACATGACCTCTTTAGTTTTATTATTACATTTGTTGCATTAGCATATTTTAATATGCACACATATTTTTGAATATGTTTTTTTTTATTTTACTTGTCATGTCAGGTATTATGCATTGCATGTTGGCTTTATGTTTATTACATGTTGTGTGGCTTTTCATTGTTGTACCTAGAGTTAAAAGGGCTCTGGTGATGCTTCAGTGGTTCCATGACACCAGTTATGTTCCTCTTTGGGATATAAGTTAGGCAACTCAATATCGTATACACAACCTCATGGTGTTGTCCTTCTTCTTCAAGGTTGCACATTGTATGCCTTTTATGATCTTTTGTATTGTGAGCTTCTTTGATCCATTTGTTATATCGTGATGTCTTATTGTATCTTTCTTATCATAATGACCTTATTGTGTCAAATTTTTTGGGCTCACTCGCCAATTGAACTTGATTTGTATTTTTTTTTTTGCATTTTCATGCAATGAGTGTTCCACTTTATCTAGGTGAGGCACTTATTTTCTTTCCTGGTTTTGGGTCACATGAGCTGGCAAGTTGGTGGCAGAGCTTCAACATACCCTTAGATTTACCTGTGGTGGTAATAGTAAAATGCACATTTCATTTCGCTTATCTAGTAAAACAATATAAGTTATTTTATTATCAATAAATCTTGAAGAATTATTCCAAGCATAGATTCGAGCTAACAATCATCACTCAACGTGATGGGCGTTAGCCGATTTAGATGCTCTGGATAGGACCAACTTAGTGGCCCCATCAAGATTGTATAGGAAAGCCCTTCAACTCTTGCACTACACATCTTGCACTTAGATGTATGATTGTACCCCTATTTTCAATTAAAGTTAGAGCCACTTAAGAATTTTCATACAAAACTATTATTTCTTAATTTATGCTAGTTGGCATACACTTTGGGTGTCTTTTGCATACTTTTCTAAGTCTAAGAGATGAGCACTAGTATTTTAGGGCAATATTTCCTCTTAGGGGTGATATCCAATTAGGAAGAGATAAATAATTTTAATGTTTGCTGACACATCTTATGTATATGCTATTAAGCTCCCTTCCCATTGAGCTTGATCCATTATACATTGCATGCCTGTACTTATACTACATTTTATTTAACAGATTGAGTCTTCTTATTAGACATTTAATTTTAGAGCCTTTAGAAGTTCGTACTAAAAATAAAGTACGAGCACGATTCCCAAGAAGCTTGATGCATAAGGATCTCATGACAAGAATAAGGAGCTAATTTTCATGCATTGTACCTTAATTTTAAATCTTACTTTATTGTATAAATTTAGTAGCTTGCATTTATGTGCAGGGTTTAACCACCCTTTTCTTTTTTTTAGAGAAATACTGTCAGCCACCTAGCCCGTGCTTATTATTTTATAATGGGGCTCTTAATTTATTACTTTATATGTGCTCACTCTTTTATATGCCTATGATTTGTCTAAGTTTGATCACGATAAGAACTTTAGGGTAAACTTTTTCTACAAAATCTTAATTTAAAAATATTTAATCTAATAATATTTTGGATTAAAACTTAGAAAAATTTTAAAATTAATATTTTTATTTCCTATCTTTTCTTTTCATGGATGACCTTCCATCTGGATTTAAAATGATCATAACTGCATGGTTATATTCCCATGCATACTAATAAGGCCTCCAAACTCAAGATGTATTAGATAATTGCTTATCATTCTCTATGTCCAGAAGGAAGAACTTTTTCTTTCCAAATCAACTGGCCCAATATATGATTTATAGGCTTAGGGGGTTATCAAGCATGTAGAGGATATTAGAAGTTTCCCAACTTAAAAAGAGCATAATATTGTTGTGGAGTGATTTAGCTTTATAGCGGGACCATTTGTTACTTTCCTTTCCAGAGGCATCCTTGCCATACCCTTGGCTTGTGGAAGGGTCATAGAAACTTAGAATTTTTTTTTTCTATTACTTTAGGGCTTTTGGGGTCTCCTTAGATGATTAAACTCATATGTATCTAACAATGAAGTCTCCAGTCGAGTTTGGTTGACTATCTCCATGAACAAATAGACTCAGAGTTCTAATTTCTTGGGATAATTGAAATATATAATCCTAATCTAGCTACATCTACTTTATTAGGTTTTCTTATCCTCCTTTGAACAATCCTTTTTAGACACTTTCATTTCCGCTTGTCGAGTCTTTATGGGCATGTTCCTTAGGCCCTCTTATCTCAATGGCATCTGCCATCCAGACTATAGTGATTCACTCTCTACGGACCATAAAAAATCTCCTTGGCTGTCTATTTTCAACACTATTTTTTTAAACACAATTTCTTTTATCATGATTTTTTCTTTGATGTAATTAAGCATGAGGATACCTTATCTTAGAGGGTTTCTTTGAACCTAGAGCAATATAAATTTTATTTTGTTCTCTGTTTTGAATACGTGGGTGACCTTCTTCATATATTTTCTTGGGTCAAGTAAAGTCTGGTTTTCTTAGACCACTTTTTTCTGGTTTTTGTTGTGAGGAATAATTTTTTATGAAAGTTTTTTTATATATCTTTTTGTTAGCCTTCTTGATGGTCGTTAACTTCATTTCTTTCCTTTTTCTCACTCTATTTATATAAGTGTTGCTTAAGAAATGAGGATATGAATAGGATGTAAATTGAGAGTGTTGCATATTTCTGTGTGCAAAAAAGGGATGCAAATGCAGAGTAATCCTAAGTTTACTTTTCATGCAATTAAAACATAAGAAAGTCTCGTGTCTTATCACACCATGTGAGTGTCTAAAGGTAATATTGATCCAGGTAAGGTTGATCCTGAACCTGAATTAAAGGAGGTGAGGATGAACCAAACTGAACCAAAAAAAGATTACAACTAAGTGAGGACGAACTACGATAAACCCTCAAATATAGGTGATCCCAAGTGAAGCTTTATGATGCCCTGTGAACCTAGAAGAATTACTTGAAGACCTTATAGGTTGAGTGTGTCAATCTCAAGAATTGGCCAGATTGTATAAAAGTAGATATATTCGACTGCCCATTTTACTTCTTTCTTTTGGTGTGTATATGAATATTTGGTTCCATCAACCACTTTTTTGGTTGTTTGTTTTTTCTATTTTGTGCTTTGTTTCATTGTTTTTGTTTATTTCCTTACCCTTATTTACATGATTGGATGAAACATGTATTTTTTATTTTCTTGGTGGATTGTGTTTGGCCTGGATTTTGGTGTGTTGTACTCTCTTAGGATTAAATTTTTTACCCTAACTTAACAGTTAAACTAAATAAATTAAAAATTCAAAATAAAATAAATAATAGGATTTTATAAGTAAAATTACATAAAATTAGATGATTAATGAACCAGATGCACTAGTAACTTATTTTTTTCCTTTTTTTGGACACTTCACTCCATTCACATAAAGGAGCATCTAAATAGTGAGAAAAGCTACCCTTTCTAGAGAAGTCTCTTTAAACTTTTATTAACCTTTGATTGTAAATTTAACATATACTTTTATGCATTAGTTACATACATAATGCTTGCTAAATTGAATCAAATAAATATATTTTTTTTAAATGTTAAATATTACATTAGCTAGGCATATCACTCATTTCAAGTGTCATGAATTTTATAAGTTTTATTTTCTCCTCTAATAAATAATAATCTAGAATATCTTGCATTGCATATGATTGGACCCCATAATTTTGATATGATTAGGTAGGTTAGTTGAAAGTCCTTTTCAAGAAGAACTATAAGTCTAGTTAAGTCAACTTTTATTTAGTTTAATGTAGGATTGAATGACATAAGTTCTACGTATATTATTAGACTATATTTTAGATTTGATTGTCATAGTAGATCTCACCTTAATTCTAAGTTTTAAGGTGAATTATCTTGCTACAACATAAGCCCTCATCTCTTAGATTTTTCATAATCATATGTTGTTGGAATATAAATCCAAACATTATAATAATTGAACTAAAATAAATTCAATCTTAATATGAAAAATATAAAGCCCATTCAAAGAATATTTTGAATGCTACTAATATTCTAAATATCTGAGCACTTCCTACTCTTGAAATTAATCCAAGTTGATCCTTCTCTAATGAAACTCCATTTAAACAATCTTGAAAATCTAAATATTAAAATTTATAGAGTCAAACCACTACTTTGATTGAGAGTATTTTGTGGAGAAGACCTCTCCTAAAAAGTAATTTACTATAAGAGTTTGACTTTATATGGAACTTGCAACTCATACTAAAATAAATTTTATCTAGATCATATTTATGTAGGAAAAAAGTTTTGGTTACTGTAGAACATCAATTTCAAAATTTTTTTTAAATGGTTTCATCCATTATATAATGATATTTTTTAAGATAATACTCTATTCTTAATATCATGGTCGATCACTTGAATAATAATCTTTAAAATATATGTGGTATTTACATTTAATTTCAAGCCATGGTTCAAACCCAAATTACACCATCCCTTGTGGCAATCCCCAATTGGTCAATTACACCGCTCAACCCTCCACCTAGGCAGCATTTTGCACCTCTTGGCTTGCCCTGCTGGTCACCATGACCATGGCTATAAATTGAACCCCCTCACGGCCAAATGAGAAGAGGTGCCAAATCCTTGGATAAAATCTACCACATTACTCCCAGAGCTTCTTGCAACAACCCTAAGTGCAATCTATCTATTCTCAACCCCTCATTTCCATTGTCTGAGCTCAATTTCACCACCCAAAATCAGGACATTTTTTGCCATCCCACCAAACTCCAAATTAACTATCCCACAAGCTTTCTCATATCTCAAAACCACTTTCTCAATAAAAAGCTCCCTCTCCTGAGCCCTCTGCACCAGACCTTGACCAAGGCCGCACCACCCTCTGATAGAAATCCTACACAGACCCAACCATAGATCGATTCAATGTTTCGAGGACTTTCATGGGACCAAAACGAAGCTCCAGAACCAAAACAATTGAGACCTCATCTCTTTGGAAAAGGCATAACTCAAAATCCCTAAATTTTGGCTCGATTTCATCAATTGTGAAGTAGACTTGTATTTCACACAAATGCAGCCATATAGATAGGTTCTTCTGGTCTAAATGAAGGTGTAGGAACAAACCCTATGCAATTTGGTTGAGTATCGAGCAAGATCTTAGGTCTATAAGTTGGACGGTTCCCGGGTTAGGACACATTTGAGATGATGACTAGAAGCCGTGGATCGTGTATGTTTCGAACGAACAATCCAGATTGTGTCGGATGAAGCTGCAGGACATGAACCGCAGGATGTGTGGTCGACTTACGTGGAAAGCATAGCGAATCAGAAGCCTCCACATGTGCGTTAGGGGAAGCCGAGGATGCACTGGCAGCTGACGCACATAAGTATAAAATTAGTGTATTTCTGATTTAATTTGTTATGAAAACTTTAGAAATTCTTAACATGGTATAAGAAAATCATAAAAATAAAAGAAAAATATCACCGTGCTCAGTGAATAAAAGAGAATAATGTGGGATAAGAATAAAAAAATATTCATCTACCATATAATTTTTAATTAATTAAATACATAAAAACTTGTTTAAATCATAGGTAATTAAATAATAATCACCATAATGTGAACTTTTGAGGGCTTGATCTTCATTTGCTTGGAGGGTTCCTTGATTTTTCTAAAGACAGAGAACACCTAAGATTGAAAGCCCTAATTTTTCAACATTAACCACTTTTGTTTTAACTAAAAATTTATAAAGATTAAAATAAAAGACATAAAATTATGAGAATTAGTTTGGTTGGTTCACTGTGGCTAGAGCACATTTGGAAAAATAATAATCATATATTAAAATTAAAAATGTGTTTTCTTATTTAAGAAGTTAATAAAAATCACTAAAAATTGGAGAAATACAAAATAATTCAAAAGGTCACTAAAATGATCCAAGATGAAGCTAATCACTCTAGAAGGTCCCTGTAAAAATTTGGAAGCCATAAAAATTATTTTTAATGTAAAATTTTTTTTCTAAGTAAATATGAATTTTAGTTTAAGATAATTATATAAATTAAAATGAAAATTAGAAAATTTCGAAAAGTAATTTGAAATGTTCCTTGAGACTAGAGGAACCTAAGAAAAATAAAATTGATGTTAAAATAAAAAGTTCATTTTTGAGCCATTTTTCAATTTAAAAATAATTAAAAATAAAAAAAATATTAAAATACCTCAAAATGTCACAAATTATTTCATTATAACAGAAAGCCATTTTAAAATATTTTTATAATTTTTTTAAGGATGTAAGGATGTTTTTTAATATTTAAATGAATTTTCTTTTATTTTTGAGTTAAATAACTATAAAGATAAAATAAAAATTAGAAAAAAAGAAAAATAAGTTTCTCTGAGTTCTCTGAAGTTGGAGAGACTTATGAAAATTATGAAAAGTAATTTTTGAAATATAAATGTATTTTATATTTATTTAATCACTAAAAATAACTAAAAATTATAAAATATAAATATAACTGAAAGAATCACAAAAATTGTTTTAGAGGTCCTGTGATCTAGGTGAACCTTCAATAATTTTCTTAAGGATAGAAGATTTGTTTTGGTAAAATAAATTAATTAACATTGAAAAACCCTATTTTTTAAGCTAAAATAATTATAAAAAACTAAATAAAAATCAGAAAAATATAAGTCATGCTCTGATATTTTAATTAACCCATACGTGGGGTATCAAGAAGGTTCCAAAGTCATTTTAGTTAAATTTAAGGAATTAGGAAGTGGAGAGCCTTAAGGGAAAAATAGTAATTTTAGAATTTTGAAGCCCTAATCAAAATGTAGGTTAAATCAAAGGGTAAATGTGTAATATTGATCATGATAAACTATCTTAGAAGATTGAAACATAAACGGTTAAAAGGTAGAAACCAACTCATCACTTTTCCTACAACAAGGGTAAAGTTCTCATTTCCCTAAATTATTGTGACTTGGAAATTGATCAAATTGAATGATCTTAAGGCAACGGGCTTGAGCTTGAAAGATGATAACTCACTCATTTGAAGCCCTTAATTGGTGATTAAATGATAAGTACAATCTTTTAATAAGAATTAAATCCATTTAATCTGACATTTTTTATTATTACAAATTTATCCATGAAAAAAAACTTAAGGGCTTAGTAGTGAACTAGACATGATCTGAATTTGCTTAATGAGGTTTAGAAAAGGAAACATAACCAATCATGAATAACTTTAAAGCAGTACAAGCCCAACTTTAATTATAAGCACAAGGTTCTTAATAATTCAACTTGCCCTTAAGGGTATCCACTCACATAATTCCTAAGTAGAACATCAGGTGAATACTTAAGCACCCCGCTCATGGGATAGTTAAATAATCAAGGTTCATTAAGAACATCTTAAAATATCACCACTGAATCTTAATTTAGCTTCGAATGATTAATTTAGCAACAAAATAAGTTCAAATGAACTCAAAATTATTCATAAGACTTTAAAGGTTTTTTAGGGTTATGCTCCGAATACTTTTATAATATTTTGGGTGTTTGAATGACAATTGAACCTATTATGCTTTGAGGTGGAAAATCATCCTTAAAAACTTTAGCGACCCACCAAGTGGTGATTCGGGACCCGTTAATTCACACAAATCAATATAAATATCCTAAACTACTTATCCTACATTTATGGCCCAATGCTCAAGGATTTAAGTCTCCTCTAAGGTATTTGAATCCTTGTAAGCAAATGGGGATATTTCTTTTGCCACATATGAATCATAGGGCTTGTGTGTGTCTAGGGTCTAGGTGGCTAGGGTGATGACGATAATGCTAATGTGTGCTAAATGAGGGATACAAAGTGGGGTTTAGAATATTATCTCCTAATATAAGGACCTTCAATGAGATAAGAGGATAAGACCGATAATATTATTCATCGACTCTTAATAATATTGTTGCCCTCGATACTGTTAAGTTGCCAATAGTTCTAGCTTGATTAGAGTAATTAACCTGTAGACTATACTACTTTGCAAAAATATTTCAAACGCAAAAATATTTCAAATGCAAAAATATTTCAAACAACAATCCTTTTCACAACATAACTACTTTTGCATGCTAAAGTAAACTCTACATGCATGAAAATTAAATAAAAATGAAAACTTATAAACGTCTACGGTTAATCATTTGGATTGAGGTTAGGAATTGCCCTCCATAGCTTATCGGGTTGGTAGCTCTTACTCAAGGTTGGGAAACACACTGTCCTTCTCTGAGCCCCCACCTTCATTGAGGTCTTACACCTAGTACCGAACTTTCATATATGAATACAATTTTTATTTTACTTACTCGTGTTGTCTTACGACTAGCTTTTCACTTTTTCATATTGAATGTTCCTATTTTATTTTTATGTAATTTATTTAAATTCCATGCAAATTATATTATGCTTTATGATACTAACCATGCAGCGGCGACAGAAGCCCAGATACACATTTACATTTTATGTACTGCATTTATTTTATTTACTTTATAGCATTTTCCTTACTTATGCATACATACTTTACTTGCAAAAAATTTTACTTGCAAAAATACTTGCAAAAAATGAAAACAACAAAAACACACTTTCAAAATTAAATCTACACTTTCGAAATAATGAACGAACATAATAAACTCATTTTGGGTTTACAAGGATTTCTCAGATGTGGTAACCTATGGTTACTAACGAGAGTTCTCCAGTTTAAATAAGTCTGATAACCTGTTTAAACTAAGTAAACTCAAGAGAAAATAGTGGTGTTGGGATGATGAAACCGTGGGATCTTAACTCGTGTCGCTTAACATAAATTAAAATTCCCTTCAAAAAATGATTAAAAAATAACAACAACAAACATGACATATAAACTACAAAATCATAAAACTCAGCACCTGGAGGTGTCACTTCGACGAAGAGCTTGGAGCAAACTCTGTGGGCAGCATGATGAGGACATTCAGAAGAAATTTTCAAGAAAGAAAATGAGATCGTCATCAGCAAACCTTTGCTTAGAATTAAATAACAAGCCATATAATTTCGAGGTAGATCATCTAGTACGACATAAATCCTTAACTTATCTTTATGCTCTTGCACAATCTTATTATGTAATTTAAGCCCTAACTCACTTTAGGCTATGAGGTTATTGTTCATTACGACATAAACCCTCTTATCTTTCAGGCTATTTTTATGTTTGTGTCTTGCAAGTGTAAGCCCTAAAAAATAAAATTGGTAGGATGAAAAACTTATAATATTTCATTAAAATCTAAGTCAAACCATATGATAACTTTGTTAGTCATTGAGGTTCTCCTCAAGATTCGTGACATCCACTAGTTTTCTTCCTTTGGATTCAAAAAATAAGTGTTCCTATTTTGAGCCATTCCTCATTTGAAATTTCTTACATGCGACCTTAAAATCCTAAACTTTGAGACTCTTGAAGACAAATGCCTCTGATAAAAATCGAGAGTTTTCTTGAATGACTTTGGTCATTTAGAATGTAATTAACTATAAGAGCTTGCCCTTATAGGGAGCTTTAGGAACTCAGGTAATATAAACCATGTCTAATCTCTTATATTAGATAGGGACACTTGTCGTTCAACATAAAATGTTTGACAAACCAAAACATATGTAAACAGTTCTTTAGTTTATTTAATCGATCATCACTAACAAGTAACATGTCCATTCCCCGGGATAGATGCATGACTTGTAGTGTTGCACTCGTTTATTTAAAATATTGTCTGTATGAGATCAGTCAGATCTCGTATTTTCAAAATTAAAATGTTATTTTTTTTCAAAACCACACACACACACACACATATATATATATATATTAAATATAATTTAAACAACCAACAACATTCCATTTGATGATCGACAGTACTTGAAACCAAAAACATGCAAAATTTTGTTCATTAAAGTGCAATATCATTAAAAATGAGCATAAAATGTATATAAAAAAGTAGCACATTTTTAGACATGTCAATCACCCTCAACACATCCTTCCTCTCACCCAAGAAATTGTATAGTTGTACGACTGGTGTAGCCATCTGATCGACGGTGAGACTTTGCTTGTCGAACACCTAGTTGGTTAGTACATTCACTGAGCTCCTGGTATCAATGAGGATATTTCTTACTCGATAATTATAGTTGTTATCATAAGACCATCACTATAAGGATTTCCCTTCGGTGGCAGATCCTTGTCATTGAGGTAAATAAGTGGGTAGCCCCTGGGTTTTGGGGCAAAGGATGTGGCGCAAAGTTCCCCAGTTTGTTGTCTGTTCCAATTTACCCTTCTGAGTGGTTCACTTACTCCAAAGATTGCATGCATGTATCTCGCGATGTGGATGATGTTGGAGCGGATTAGTCCTTTGGTCATCCCCCTCTAAACAATTTACCCTTCTGGGTGGCTCACTTACTCTGAAGATTGCATGCATGTATCCCGCGATGTGGATGATGTTGGAGCGGATTAGTCCTTTGGTCCCTCGCGGAAGCTTTGCCTTGCCTTTGAGTCACGACTCCAGGGGAAAAAAAAATTTTCAACTCCCTTTTTTATTAACTCTTTAATCAAACTTTGGAGGTGCCTGCATTCCTCCGTGTTGTGCCTTTGGTTTCTGTGATACTTGCAGTACTTCCTTCTATTAAGGAGAAAGGCTCTAGTTATCATCGGTGGTGTTTTGCTGAAGAATTCCTTATCCTTAATGGCATCTACTACTTCTATCATGGATACCCACATTAGGGTTACTTGGGGGACCCCGTGGCCATATTGTGGGTGTTCATGATACTGGGTCGATCGGTGATGATAGGCTCTCATCTATATTTTTGGCCCTCACAACGATTGTCGGCGGGGAAAAGTGTGTGTGTGGGTATGTCTTTAAATTTAATATAATATACATATAAATTTGAATTTTAGAAAAAATAGTGTTTTAATTTTGAGAGAAATTAATATTTTAACTTTTTTAAAATAAAAGTATGAACCGATCCCAAATAGACAATAGTTTAAATGATGAGCACAACACTGTAAGCAATATATCTACCTTGAAGGATAGTTACACTACTTGCTGGTGGTGCTCGATTAAATGAACTAAAGAGTTTATGACATCCGTTTGATCTGCGAACTATTTTTTATGTGTTGACAAATTCCCCTATCTAATAAAGAAGATTATATAGGGTTTATATTAAGCTCAATTCTTAAAGTTTTCTATAAGGGCAAACCCCTATAGTTAATTACATTTTAAATGACCGAATTTACTTAATAAAACTCTTGATTTAGATCATAAAATCATGCCTTCAAGAATTTCAAAAGGTAGGACTTCTCAAAGATCAAACAAAGAGGTGTGAAATGAGATATGCTCAAATTTGAAACATTTTATTTTAGAATCCAAAGGAGGAAAGACTAGGGGATTCCACGGATCCTGAGGAGAACTTCAGTGACTTCCCAAGCTATCATATAGCTTGACTTCAATTTCGATGAGAAGATATTAAATGTTTCATCCTGCCAATTATTATTATTATATAGGGTTTACATTAGTATAACACACTAATACAAATATCTTGGAAGATATGAGGATTTAGGTCGTGACGAACGACAACCTTGGAATCTTAAAATGAGTTATGACTTAAGTTACACAACATGATTGTGCAAAGGCCTAAAGATGAGTTGAGGATTTATGTCGCACTAGGCGGACAACCTTGAAGTCATATGGGAAAAAGATTTGCTGTAGCAGATCCTCGTGTTGTTGTAGATTCATTTGCTCTCTCAAAGTTGCTCTTCTTTATATTCTTATTGTGCTGCCCACGATGCTGACTCCAAGCTCCTCGACGAAGTAGCAATCCTAAAGTCTAAGGTTTAAATGACAAGTTTTAGGGTAATCATTATGGGGGTGGGTGGGTTAAAGTTGATTAGAGCGACACCGGTTAGAAATCCCAAGGTTCCCTCATTCTGATACCACTATTTTATTTTAAATTTACTTAGCTTAAACGAGTTGTTAAACCCATTTAAACCGTAGAGATCTTGTTAACAATCGTGGGTTATCTCATCCGAGGGACTCCCGTAAATTCAAAAGAACGTGTTATGAAATTTTTGTTTTTGTTTTTGTTTTGGTTTTGAAATTGTTGTTTAATTTTGAAAAAAAGTTGGTTTTGGAAAGTTCATTTTTTTTGCAGGTAAAGTAACATCTACAACCAAGCATGTATAATATTTTAAAGCAAGAATAAATCGCAGTAAATAAAATGACAGAAATTAAATAAAACTGTAAAGACATACCTGTCATCTTCTTGCTGCTCCCGCTGAAAGATTAGCTTTCGCAACTTGTATAATTTTGCAGAAATTTAAATAAAATTGCAGGAAAAGAAATTAGGGAAGAATGTTTAAACTATCCCTAATAAGTTCTATGTCACAACCTGATGATTTCCTAGAAGTTTAAATCGATGATTTTCTTGAGCAAAGTATAATAGATTCATTCGTCCTTCAAAATATCAAAAAGATCGTAAATGTATTCAGAGCATTACCCACAACCTTTACAATCTTTTGAAACAGTCTGAGTTCATTCAAACTTAATATATTGTTCAAATAATCATCCAAAGTTAAATTTAGGGTTTGATTGATTAAAATACTCTATGCTCAATGAACTTGATGTTTTAATCATCTCATGAGAGGGGTACTTCGGGTTTGATTGATTAAAATACTCTATGCTCAATGAACTTGATGTTTTAATCATCTCATGAGAAGGGTACTTAATTAGTCATTTAACGTTCCATTTAAAAGTTATATAAATGGGTACCCATGAGGATAAGATTAAGTTATTAAGAAGTTTATGCCCATAATTAAGGCTGGGCTTGTAGTGTTTGCAAAATGTTCATAATTAGTTATATTTTCTAAACCTCACTAAGCAAATTCAGATTAAGCCTAGTTCACCCTTAAACTTATGTGTAGATAAATTCAGAATTTTCAGGGATGTTAAATTATATGCTATTTTCAATCCTTATCAATGATTATAAAATCACTCCAACATTAAGTAGGGGTTTTTAAATTAATGAATTATCATCTTCTAAAACTCAAACCCCTCGCCTAAAGATCATTTAATTTAATTAACACCTGAGTTATAATAGTTGTGGAAAATTACAATTATACTTTTATTGTAGAAAAGTGAGGTATTAGTTTCTATCATTTAATCCCTTGTGTTTCAATCATCCAAAAGAATTCTGAGTTTATTATGATCAATATTACCCATTTACCCTTAATCAATCCTAAAATTTAATTAAGACATAAAAATTAGGCATAAAAATTTAAAATTACCATTTTGCCCTTAGGGTTCCCACCTCATAACTTATTAAATATAACTCAAATGACTTTGAAATTTTTATAGTACCACACTCATGGGCCAAATAAAATATCAAAGGATAAAATGTGTTTTTTTCAAGATTTAATTTAATTTAAATATTTATTTTATTCAAAAATAGGGATTTTCTTAAAGTTAATTCATTTAATCAATCAAAACAAATTATATGTCCTTAGGAAAATTATTGGAGGTTCACATAGGTTAGAGGACCACTAGGGTCAATTTTCATGACTTTTTAAGTTATATTTTAATTACTATATTTATTTAATGATTTTGAGTGTTAATTAAATATAAAAATATTAGTTAATTTGAAAATTAACTTTTATATTTTTATTAAATCTCTCTGATTTCAAGGAACCCAAAGAAACAAATTTCATATTTGTGATTTATATTTTATTTATTGTAAGTGCAAAATTATGAAAAATTCATTTTTAAACCTTTTAAAACATATAACTTTATTTACAAAATTAGGAAAAATATTTTAAGGAAACTAATTATAACATTTTAGTGCATTTTTCTATTTTAGTGATTTTTATTATTTTTTAATTATTTTAGGTATTTAAATTTTAAAATATACCTTAAAAATCAAATATTTATTCTAGTTTAAATTTTATTTTTTCTTAGATGCCTCTAAGCACAAGGAACTCATAAAATTACTTGTTTATAATTTTTTTTTCTTTTAATTTAATTTATATAATTATTCTAGTGCAAAAATCATATTTAGCTTAGAAAATCAATTTTAGTTGGTAAATTAATTCAAAATGATCTCAAATTTTTACAGAGAGTTAATGTGACTATTTTTTACAGTGTGAGATGATTTTTATGAATTATAATATTTGGTGTGTTTTTCAATTTTAGTGATTTTTATTATTATTTAAATATTTTAATTATTTAAATTTTAAAACATACCTGAAAAATCAAATATTTATTCTAATTTAAATTTTATTTTTCTTAGATGCCGGTGAGCACAAGAAACTCATAAAACTACTTGTTCATAATTTTTTTTACTTTTAATTTAATTTATATAATTATTTTAATGCAAAAATCATATTTAGCTTAGAAAATCAATTTTAGTGGGTAAATTAATTCAAAATGATCTCAAATTTTTACAGAGAGTTAATGTGACTATTTTTTTACAGTGTGAGATGATTTTTATAATATTACTTTATTTATTTTAATTTTAGCGATTTGTATGATTTAATTAACTATAGTAATTTACATAAATATTAAAACTTGATTTATATTTTTTCTAGGGTCCTCAGATCACAATGAATCTACCAAAGTAAGTTTTATTTTTTTATGATTTTAGTGATTTTAATGATTTAATTAACTATAAATATCTAATTTTTATAATTTCTTAATTAAACAAAGGTGATTTATTTTTAAAATTAGGGCTTCCACATTTTGAGGTGTTCTTTGACTTTGGAAAAATCAGAGGTAACGCCTAAGGAGAGGAAATTTAAACCCCGAAAATATCAAGTCATGATGATTAATATTTAATGTCTTATGATTTAATTAAGTGTTTGAGTATTTACTTAATTAAAAATAAAATATAAGTCAAATAATTTTAATTTTTATTCCACATTATTCTCCTCTATTCACTAACCAACATAGCATTTTTCTATAATTTTTATGATTTTTCTGTGCAAAGATATGAATTTTCTAAGTTCTAGGAATTAAATGAATCCTAAATCCCTATTTTTCTACTTATACAGCTTAGCCATCGTGTCATCCTGGGATTCTCGGAAGCTCCACCCGTCGAGTTATGATTCTACGCCGCCATCTGACTCAGTCGCCACTCGCCCGCATTCACGAACCGTTTCTTAGTCCAAAGTCGTCTTGTCTGTTAGATCAAAGCATGTGCTAAACGAACGACATGCGTTCGTCGTCCCTGATCAGCCTAACCAGAGAGCCATCCACACTAAATTACTTTGATCTCACTCTATACTCAACGAAATTAAGTGTGATTTGTTATTTCACGTGCATCTAACCGAGACGAACACATCTATACGGCTGATCATGCATGATATTAAGATTTTCTTCATAAAATCCCAAACTGAGCTAAATTTGGGGGAAAGTGGCTCATACCTTGGTCCAAGAGGTGTAGCCTCAATTGGAAGCTTGTGGAAGCTTCATTGGGACCTGAAAAACCTCCTCCAAGCGTCACCTTGAGCTGAGATTAGGTCTAAGTATGAATTCGATTGAGGGTGATTTAAGTTTGTTCTAGGGCTAGGTTAGAGTACTCAAAATGGTGGGGTTTTGGTTGGAAAAGTCCTATTTGGCTCTGGTGAAGCTTATGGGACAATCAATTTGGAGTTTGGATGCACTTGGTGGTATGGCCGAGAAAACCCTTGGATTTCAGTGGTGAAATTAGGGTATTGTAGTGGGAATTAGGGCAAGGAAATGGTGCGGATTAACTTCTCTGGACTGATAAAGAGTCTGGAGAAATTTTGGCTGAGTCTTGCTAAGTTTTGAGTATGTATCTTTTCTTGGTCGTGGGGGGTGTTTAATTTATAGAGGAAGCCATGACTGCCATCAGGGCAAGCTAGGGTGGCAAGGAGGCAGCTGAGGTGGAGGGAAGAAGTGCTTCAATGTCCAATAACAATGAGATAGCTCTTATGGGTTCAAATTTGGGGTTTAAATCATTTGGGTCTTTTCAAGCTGGGTATTTTCCAATGGCTGTGGTAGCTGGTCAGCTAGGGTCAGGTCACCCTCAGGCTGAGGTGAGCCAGGGAGGTTGAGTGGTGGAGTCAATTTGGGTCCAAGGAGGCTCCAAGGTAGAAGTCCAAGGGAGAACTGAGGTTTGGGTTAAGTTGGCTAGCTTAGGTTTGATCTCATGGTCACTTGTCTAATCATGGCCCCAAAATGGTTAAGGCTGATACTTAAGGTTCTTAAGTAAGTTTGGGTGAGTTTGAATGGTTGGTTCAAGCATGGGGCAAGAGTTTAATTATTGCGTGAATGAGGCAAAGTTTGAGGGAGAGAAGGAGAAATAGTCACTTCCACTTGCCAAATTTAGCAAATTTGACTTTAGGAGCAAATTTGACTTTGGGATGCCCATGGAAGGCTCCATGAGTCATGCCATGATATGTATGAGGTTTTCATGTAAAAGGAAATTTTGATTTTATAGATTTTTAATAGAAAATGCCAACATGCCCAATTTTGGTAAAGTACCATGTATGCATGGGGAAATTTGGCATGATACCATGGTAAAGTGATTTTGGATTCCATGGGATGATTAAACATTGAAATTATGTCATGTGGGCTAAATTTTGGGCTTTTAAAATTTTATGGAATGGGCTTTTAATGCACATGGGTATGGATTTTTTAAACATGCACATGATGATTTTAATTTTGTAAATTGGTCATTGGCCTATAAAATGGATTTAGAAATGGTTGAAATGGAATTTGGATATGTTGAATTTTGATGTGAATTTGAAATTGGGGCATGTGATTGATCATGAAGCTCAATTTGGGGATTTTTGGACATTGGGTTTATTTGAGGCAATTCACTTGGACTTGGATTTAGAGTTTGGAATTGGATTTAATTGGGCTTGAATTTGGTTTCAATTGGGTTAGGACATGATGAATTTGAGTTTAGAATTGAAATTGAAGAAATTTGAGATCAATTTGAGGGCAAATTGGGGTGATTTGAGGACTTTAGGCACTTAGGGGCAAAATTGGGATTTTGGTCAAAGTAAGTCAATTTAATCAAATTAGACCCAATGGAATGTCAAAAATTGGTTTTAAAGGTGTTTGAAATGATTTTGGAGGATTTGAGAATTTTTTGGCCACCAAGGGCATTTTAGTAATTTTGATAAATTTGGGGTATTTTGGTAAATATGAAAATTTGGAGTGTTTTGGGTAATTTGGATGGTTTGAAATGATTTTTGAACAAAATTTGAGGGATTTTGACCAACCATGAATTTTCATGGTGCTAGGGGCAATTTGGTAATTATGGGAAAGTTTAGGGCTAAAATGTCAAAATTGGGTAATTGGGTAAGGTTGAGGTTTGATGCAAATGTTGATCATAGAATAACCCTCATGGTGTCATGAGACCAGAGAAACACCACTTTGGATTCTCCATGTGCTGGTTTTATCCACCCCAATCAAGGACTAAAGGTTTGGGGAACCACCCACATGGGTCTCCAAAGAGGTCAGGGAACCAAACCAGACATGTTTAGGCTAGGGTTCAAGGTAGTGAGTGAAAGTGTGAAGTGCAAGTGAGTGTGCTAGACCAAACCACTTCACCCAAGGTCAACCCTAAGGTCAAACAGTCCTATGGGGAATCCTTCTTGAGCTCCCCCATATCGACTCCACCTACTAAGTGCTAGAGGTCAGAATCAACATGTAAAACTTCAGGATGAGCAAAGAAGAGTTTGAAATTTCTATTGGTGAGGATACCATCACTAGTCCTTTAGGAAAAGTCAATGGGAAAGTCATATGGCTAGATCCTACGCTCCTAAGGAAGAAAGACTAGACCTCAACAAAAAATGAGGTCAACGATGGGTCAAGTTGTTGATGGGGCGATTCTCGTAGCATGGGTGCACGATTGGTCTTCATTCCATATTATTAGCTTCCAGTTTTCTTGTGGCAACCTCTTGGGTGTCTGTGTTTGGCGGGTTCAGGGGTGTTTTTATTGATAACTATGTACTTATTGCCATTTCCAACAACTCAGTTAGGCTCTGCGGCTCCGTGAGGTCAAGCTCGAAGTGGAATCTCGCCGACCTTACTTCTAAGTTAGCGCAATCGGGACCATGTCAAGCAACCAGTCTTTCACATCCAAGTTTTCCCTCTTGAACTGTGCAATAAATGATCGCAAGCTCTCATCAACTTCTTGCTTCATCTATCATAAGGATCGAGCACACTTTTTTGGGTCTTAGAGTGCTAGCAAGCTGCGATAGAAAGAGTCTTCTAAATAAAATAGGTGATCTCACATGTGGGTAACTGCAAAACATCTTAGCATAGATGACCTCAGTGTGATGAAGAACAATTTGCATTTGAGAGCATCAGAGATTTTTAGTAGGCATTTAGAAGATTCAAATGATGTGAGGTGGTCGTCCAATCACTCTTTGCATGACTCTAGAACAGCCATATTAAACTTCTTCGGGGGTTCAAATCCCAAGACTTCTAGTGAGACAGCGTTCTTCGGTTGTCGCTATACTGCGGTCCACACCAATCCATTCCCCTCCTCCACAGAGGCAGAGATGGCATTGTCTTGATATAACACATCATCAAACTTCTCTTATTGGTAGGTTGTTCTTCTTCCATTGTTCGCCGGTGGTTCTCTTGATGTGGGTTGGGTGTCCCTTGTTGGGCTAGTTCTCCTTCTGGAATCGAGACCGCCCCTAGGACAACTACTGCTTTGAGTGTCTCTGTGATTGTCCTGACATTTGGTTAATGAATTGGGTCCTCAAGTCTTACATGCCTTCTTTGACAAATTCTTCCGCGAGCTCCCTAGTGCATGCTGCTTCTATCATATTTCTCTAACTAGATTTTCCCTACTGGTGTTGTTGAGTATATCTTTTTGTTGATGACATGTTTTCACGCGCATCGCCCTTAAAAGATATTGAATCTAAAAATATCTGAGAAATACACCCAAAGCTTAGAACGTTTTGCAGAGACAAATAGGAGAAAGTACAATAGATAATGGTGAGAATGCATAGCCCTTTATTCATGATATAAGCCCCTTATATATAGGAATATGCCACAATCTTACAAAATTATAGATCAATTCATTTATCATTAGCTCTTTATAGAGACTTCTTAGTAATTACAAAGATATTTGAATATCATAATAAGGACGATTGATCCGGTCGGTAAGAGGTTCGCTGACCGCTCGCCCCGCCTTGAATCTGTCGATCAACCATTAACGCCAATCCCTTCAACCTGAGTGTATATATGCATGAATATCGTAATATGTATGTAAAAATTAAAATGTAGGTGTTATATACGCGGGGTATGTATGTAATTCTTCCTTTATTAAAATAGCCCTTTTTTTTATATCACAGGCCTCTGCTAGCCTTGAATTCTTCCGCCTGGCAGTAAAGCTCCGAACTGTGATCTCTCTCTCTCTGTCCCTCAGTAGCTTATGGTGGGGGATGGAAGGAAATAATCGAATCGGGAATCTAATCTTTTGTTAATCGCATGATGTCTCTATAGGTTTGCTCAGTTCTCCTCTTATTTCTGCTCATGCCTAATCCTTTTTTTTTTTTGCTTTAAATTGAATTTTGTTTTTGCGTCTGTGTTCCTACTTACTACGAGTAAGATTTTGATGCTATCTTTGTTCGAACTCTGAAATTTCTGCCTCCATGGTGATCGAATTCAAAGAGCTTTGGTGTCGGCTTCTTGGATTTGCTTCGGCTGGGCTGCGTTTTGGCTTGCGATTGTTAGTAGTATTGCCGTTCTCTTACAGTGAAGTATGCCATGATGATTTTTTCGGATTTTGATCCGTTCAATTTTTTGTTTTGCTCTATTAATTCATTAGGCAACAGCTTCTGATGATCAGTTATAATATTTGCCTCTTTTGAACGTTTTTAATGAGCAAATGACGAGATCGCCTCACCCTATCATGCTTTAGTCGTGCCCTGGATTTGCCTCTTGCTTCTGAAAACATCAACATAATTTGTAAATAATTCAGGAATTGAAATCCCTGAAGTTTTTTGGCCTCGTTCTTGTTTTGCAGGTCGTGCCCTGGATTTGATTGTCTTTGGTAGTTTTGTAAAAGGGGCTGTTTTTCTCTATTCTGAATCTCGAGCTGGATACATCAGAGCGTATATCTGAGTTCATTTTGAAGGAATTAGCTTCTCTTCATACAATTTGAAGGAGGCTAGTAATTCACTACTCACTTTTATGTTTTATGTACTGTTTGGAAGTAATCAGTCAATTCATCAGCTGAAAAGGATCCTTTTATTTTGGAAAAAAAACAAGTTGGTATTGGTATTCCTGCTCTAGGGGAAATGGAGCCCAAGCTTCTGGCAGTTGGAAAGAGGGACACTGTAGGGAAGGAGAGCCAGTTGGAAGAGAGCTTTTGCCCACAGATTGACAAGGATGAAAGCAAATTCGTTGGAAATCAAGATGAACAGTCTCATGTTTTGGAGAAAGAAGGGGAGGCAAGCAGCATGGGTTTATCAACAGAAGCACAAGTTTTTATTGAAGACAATAAAGGAACTTCCATTATCTACAGAGGCAGCACCAAAAAACATAAATTTGAATCTTCAACTGTGCAAGGTTTTGAGGTCCAGAGAAAGGATAAAGGTAGAGAAAGAAGAAGGCTCAACCGGCAGGAAAGAATTGTGTTTGGGCGCAAGTTTCAAGAGGCAGTAAGAACTTTTGACTGGGATGTTGCTCAGAGACTCGTTGTAGGGGCGGACGTACAAATACTCAATGATGCGCTTTGTATTGCCCTGGATTCAATCTGGTTCTTGAGAACTAGACAGGAGCTAATTGGGATCACTCAGCTTATAAATTTAGTAATCTGTAATGGTGCTCATGATTTCACCAGGGCAGTTTTACGGACATCATTTCTTGCATCTTGTGTGTCTGCTTGCAAAAGCAGTAGAATGAGCTCATCAGATACTCAGGCCATTTTGGCCCATAGGTAATGCTTTATCATCTTATACTTTTATCCATAAACGTATAAAAAAGGTAGAAAGCTACTTCTTTCTTCTTGATTATGCAGTATTTATGCAGAATATGCATGATGTCATCCTTTTATGACATGGAAATCTCGTTGGTTTCCATCTTTTTTCTCAATAGAGTTCAATATTGACTCATGTTTTCTTTTTTGTAGAGTTTCGGTCAAATATAAAAGAATGCTTTGCGTTAAATGCGGTTGTGAAATTTCTAACGGTTTAATAATAGTTATTATTCATGTTTTCAATATGGGCATTATTAGCATGGTTTTTCCTTGCAGCCTTTATTTTTAACATTTTTCTGTTTTGCACCTTTAATAGGTTGCATGAACGGCTTCAGGAGTGCAGTGGTGATGAGATTTTGAAAGCAGAAGCTAGTGTTAAAGTTCAAAAGTTCACAGAATGGGCTATGAAATGTATAACTATCCATTCTGGTGGGCAAGGCTGTGTAAATAATGGGGAAAGTAAATCTCATTTTGAGATCCAACTCCAGTTGTCAGCATTCAGAACCTTTCTAGACCTTGCAGGGGATCAGATCACAGGAAAGGACTTTACGGAGGCCTTTGATGCAGCATGTTTCCCGCTTACTCTCTTTTCTAGCTCATTTGAAACAGGCTGGTCTTCTGCAATTTCCGCAGCCACGGTGAGAGGATTGCTGGGAATGTTGGTTGAGGGTGGTGCAGATAATGTCAATCAGTGCTTGTTGGAAGCCTCTCGTTTTGGTAGCACAGAACTAGTTCGAATCTTGCTGCAGGTAAATGTTATATCATGTATCCATTTATTCTTACAAAATGTACATTTGTTCATGCCAGTAATTGTTGGTGTTCTCCTTAATGGCAGTTTTTTTACTCCAAATGTTTAGTTTGAGAGTGAAGCTTTTTCCAGTGAATTCGCTGTTTTTCTCTCCCTTTGGGTTTGTGTTGTGGAAAGATACCAGCATAAACTAGTATATTGTTGCTCATGAAATTATAAATAAAGAAGTAGAACTCGTTGTAGCAGTGCTATGTCAGTTTACTCTGCGATGTTGTGAATCTATCTCCCGCCCCCTGTAAAATCTTTGTTTCGAGTAGGGAGTGGACTGATGCAGTAGCACTGGTGGTGGGGTTTAGTGATGTTTTTTCTTTGAGGAATTAACGTCATAATTATGATTTTTTCGCAATTGGATTCCTGATATTCCATTGTGAAAAGGATTTTGTTTCCAAATTTCATGACCGCCCTTTAAAGTGTTTGAATGAAAGGCTTATCTCCTTTATAAAGAAGATTGAATATATGTATGCTCTCATCTCCTACTCCTATAAATCCTAGTCCTAAATTCTCTAAAGTGAGATTACATTAACTTTTGTGGATAATTAGTTGGCGCAGCTGAAAAGAAAATGGAAGTTAGCTTCTGAATGAATGGAAATTAGCTTTTTGAACCTTTAATTCAAACTAGTATATTGCCTAGAGAATTACTTGATGAAAATCACTCAGAGTTGATTTACTTAAAGCTCACTATGGAAACTAGACAGAACAATCATTGCATAGATGACATTAATGGAAAAAAACATGGAAAAATAAGACATGCTGTTTAGTATCTTAAGATTTTTTTTAAAAAAATAAATTGTGATTAAATGTTAAAGAAGCTGGCATTCATTTTAAAATTGCAATATTAAGAAGTTTTCCCCTCTGCATCTAGAAAATGAATTTGATGAGGAAGATGCTCTTATGTCATGCTAAGATGAAACTTGGTAGGAGGTGAATGAAAAAATGAGATTTTAAAATATTGTGGGTTAGATATGTGCGCAATGTGTCAAGCTTTTGTCAAAACGTGGTTTAAGGATCTTTTTGGTTCTTAAAATATAAAATAAAGTAAACTAAATGGTTCTGTCTAACATAATGTTAAACATGTTAATGTTTTTGAATGTCCAACAACTGTGTCCAACATGCACATAAAATATGTTTCAAGCGTTTGTGCTTCTTAATTTGGTTTATAGTAGAGCTAAGTTTGATTAGAAACACTTTTTGATAAAATAATCACTATAATAAAATTGATTGAACAAGATTTGAACTCCTATTAGCAAAAGTTGTTTCATACCTTCGATTGGAAAATTGTGGAAATTAAATAACTATTCATCTATTCAGGAATCCTTGCTATTCACATCAACATATGTTGTACAATGATCCATAATAATTTTAATGATAATGCACAAGTATCCATTATATTTTTGGTAGTAATTCACGCAGGAATAAATCGGAAGTGCAAAGCAATGAATAAGATGGATAAGCCATAAACAATGTTTGGAAAAGGAGATAATTTGACCCCATTCAAATGTGGGGAGAGGCTTTTGTCACCAAACAGGAGTGGTGAAAGGAGACATGCACTAAACATAAGAAGGGGACAGCCCTGCTGACTATTCCAAATGGGGAAGGCTTGATAACAACCATTGATTCTTTCAATCATTCAGCAATAGAAAATTACCCTAAGGCATTCCTTTTATGAAATTATGTCCTTTTAAATGTTTACTAAAGAATTCATATGGAATTAAATGGACTATCATGGCTGTCCTCATTTGTAAGAAATGCCAATGACGACGCAAACTTAACAGAATGTGATTGTAAACTATTTTATATTCATGCTGAACATATCAAAGAAGTGTTGGCCATTCGTCTGCATCAATTTTTATTAATTACAGCATATAATTCTGAACTGATTTTGATATTGATTGTGACTTCCAGCTATCTACTTCTTCACTTCCCAGTCTTGATAAATCTGCCTTGGGAGTTGCTTTCCAAAATGGTCAGGGAATCATAATTGTGGAGGCCATTCTAGCGGCAGACATAATTGTAGTTGAAATATATTTATTGGCCACACAAACCACCGTTCTGAACATTACTGTGAGAAATTCAGCCATACCTTCACTGCTCAGTGTACATCCACCACTATCAGTCTATCTATTCTTTCTCCCTTTGATGCCTCTCTCTATAGAAGTCTATGATTGATTGCTTAATTAGTTTTACTCATCCCTCTAAAAAACTCATGTTGTCTCTTCTTTTGAATTTGTTGAAGCTACACCTGTCAGTGTGTCATGTTTTAGATTTTGGTGTCTCTTCCATTGTGACTGATAACCGTAAACTCTTCTCATCTATCTAAATGACTTCCGTCTCTCCTAAGGTTTTTACACTGATAATGCTCCAAAATTTATGCAGTCCTACTTTCACACTTTCAACTTTGTTAAGGGTATTATTCATCAAACTTCATGTCCTTATGCTTCTTAACATAATGGTGTTAACAATTATCACTTTATTGATATTGCAAGGATGTTGATGTTACGCTGATAGTGCTCTAAAGTTTATGCCGTCTTAGTTTCACACCTTCAACTTTGTTAATGATATTATTCATCAACCTTCATATCTTTATCCATCTTAACATAATGGTGTTAACAATCTTTATCTTCGTGAACTTGCAAGGATATTGATGTTTGACATGAACATCTTTTCTGAGTTACGGGGGATGTTGTCTTGATAGCCTACTATGATAGCAACTATAGCCCCTTTCCACTTATCAATATATTTCACCCATGTCCACTCTTCTATCCTAGTCAAGCTCTTGTCCCCTTACATTAAGGATACTTGGTTGTATATACTTTGTTCATACTTGTCACGTGTATGAAAATCTTCATGCTAGCCAACCTATCTATCTTGGGGTGTTCTCACAATCAAAAAGGTTATTTGTTTTGTGATCACAAGCTCAACTACTTTATGCTTTAACTGATAACCTTTCATGAAACTATAAATTTCTTTTTTTTATTCCTCCATGTCAAAAACATCTTCACCAATTGTTCATTTCCCTTTAGAAACTCATATGCCTACTGCTACACCTCTAGAGGTCTACTCTCAATACCCTCAAATTCTCTCCATAACAACACCTAATCTACAGTAGCAAGTTCTAGTTGGCATCTACTACCAACCGAGCCTTTTGACTTGTGTTTACCAATTGCCTTATATAAAGGTTAAACATAACTTACCACTCATCTTGTTTACATTTTTATATTATTCGGTCATTTATAAATTTTTTCTATATATTTGCCTTGTTTTTGTCATAAATATGTGTGTGTGTGTATCTTCGCCTCACGACGAACCTTAGCCTTTGCTACAGCATTTTCACGCTCAAAGAAGTAGGGGGAGTTCGCTCCTCTGTTTCGTCTTTCGTCGTCTTTGTAGAGTTTCGTCGAGCTGCACCTGTCTGTGGCCCTATCGCGACTCGTATTCCGCGGTTTAGAACTGATTGCGGTTGTTGTCTTCCGTCGCCTTCGTCTGTGGCTTGTGCCACCCTTTCTCGGCTGTTTCTTCTGTCTTTATAGAGCTCGTCGAGTTGCGCCTTCCGCGGCTTCAACTTCTGCGGCTTCTCCCCGACCGTCTTCGGCCCGTCGTTTGCCCTCTGCTCGACTTGATAGGAATAGTTTTCTGCTTCGACCCTTCCAGATTTCGCTCTTACGTTCACTGCAAATTCGTCGTTCTTTCGTCGTGCCTCCCTATTATGATGATGGCTTCAGACAGATTGTATGTTACTGCCCTTGCGGGAGTCCACGCCTCAGGTACTCTTAAGTCGTGCTCTTTCTATCCTTCGTTTGAGTTGGCGGAGGACATCAAGAAACTTGTTATGAAAAATGGGAAACCTGCCATATTTTTTACAGAAGTTGAAAGTAATCAACTTGCTTCCTCCTGTCGTCTAAATTTGGTCGGAAAATTTATTTATGACCGTCCCAAAATTGAGCTTGTTTGTAAAGAACTTGAGCTTATGCATCTTATTGGGGAGTGAAAATTTGGACTTCTAGATGGAAGACACATTCTTATTCAACTTAATAATGAAGAGGATTACACGCGATTATTTGCTAGAAGACTAATTTCGATTGATAATAGAATAATGAAGATTTTCAAATGGTGGTGGATTTTGTCCCACAGACGGAACCACCAATCATTCTGGTCTGGATTCGCCTTCCTGACCTGAAATTTTATTATTTTACTCAAAAAGTGTGGTACTTTATTTCCTTAGCTTATGGTAAGCCTCTTAAAACATACATTCCTTCTTTTAATCTTTCCCGTCCATCTGAAGTCAGAGTACTCGTTGAAAGGGACATCACTTCTACCGCTTCTGAGGAAATTTAGTTAGGCACCTAACACCATGGTTATTGGCAGAAGATTGCGATTGAGCATTTCCCTTCGTATTGTTTGAACTGTCGTACGTTTGGCCACTCCAGTTCTCAATGTCATCATCTACACTCCTATCTCAGACCAAAGAAACAAAGTGCTCTGCTAGAGGCAGTGATTCTCACTCCTCCTGATATGCTCTAAGTTATCGACATTATTGATCATAAAAAAGATACCCCTGAAGATGCCACTATCCATATGTCCATCATTCAGCCTCCACACAATTTTGTAGTTCCCCCATCTTTGGAACCTCTTTTCGTGGGGGTGAGGGACACATCTCAAACTTCACCTGCCCTGGAACCTATCACTGATGTTACGGGTGACACTATTGCTACTGTTTCTCTACCACCTCATCAGGTCGAGCATGATGTTAATGTTACTCAGGCACATGATGTTCATGATGTGCAACAACCTACACTTGTCCGACCACCGTTGGACCAATCCATCGATAAGATGAGTCAATCATCGGATGAGGAATGACATGTTTACACATCCAGAAGGAAGAAGAAGAATGGAGACCTACTTGACCTCAGGAATTTGATGGATGATACTTTGGTTATTTCGGGTAATGGTACACACCTCACCAATTTGCTAGCCGACTCCCTTCTGAGAACTCGAGGCAGAGGCAGGAAAAAACTGAGTCGTCCCTAGCTTTTTGCGCGCGTTGATGGTTTTTGGTTTTTTGGATCTAATATGTATCTTTTTTTTGTGTTTTTGTGTGTGTTGTATTGTGTGAGTTGGTGTCTTTTTTTTGGACTACTCATACAACCTATATGCATCTTTTCTTCATTAATATAATTGTATATATATATATATATATATATGTGAAAACATACTCTGGATGTTGAAAAATAAAACATACTCTGGATTTATTATAGAATTTATTATGAATATAAAAAATTCATTATGAAACATACTCTGGATGTGTGTGTGTGTATTAAGAATATAAAAAATGCTATAGAATTTATTATGAAAACATACGCTGGATGTTGAAATAGTTCTTTGGTCAAAATAGTTTTCTATTGTTGGATTTTCCTTGTCATTTTTTTTTTAGTAGCTTCATCAATTGTTAAAAAATTTAACTGGTTGCAAAAAGATTTACTAAGTTTATATGATAAACTTTTTTAAATCTTCTCCCTAGTGACTTGAATTCTTTTATATTTGTCAATAAATCAATAATGCACTTTGTTACAATTGGTTGTCAACGATACCTACCTATATGGTGACCTATAAGAGGATTTTGTTTAGGGGAAACGCATATAACTAACCAAGAAGGTTATCAAAATGGACTTAAACAGTGTCCATGAGGTTGGCTTGAAATATTTTATAAAGCCCTATGTGAGATTGGCCTTTACAATAGGTCCACACATCGTTTTATCTTCATAGGCATAAACTTTTTTGGCTCCATCATACCAGTTTATACTGATGAAATTTTAATCATTGGAACTGATCATGACTAAAGCTTTAGGGTAAAATACTACTTGCAAAGTTCTTTGTCACCGAAGATCTAGAATAGCCAAAGTTTTTACTTAAAATTGAGTTTTCTTAGCAAAAAGGGGTTATCACTATCTTAAATGAAACATGGTATTGATTTTCTTAAATGAAATAGTGCCTCTACGAAGACTCAAACCTTGTATGATAATGAAAACAATGATGACTCATCTGAGTATTGAAGGTTAGTTTGTAAGTTGATTTGTTTCATTTTTACCAAACTCAACATTTAAATTTTCGTTTGGTGGTTAATCATGTCATGCAAAATTCAAGACAAAGTGGTACTAGGTGGTTAATTTGAAGTCAACCTTGCGAATCTTTCTGCATTCATTCTAATCAAGTGCTACTTGAGGTAATTATTATATTTCGGGCATTTTATTTCATAACTAGAAGCTGTTTAATTTTGGCCTACCCATTTTTTTTGCATATTTTTTGTAATTTCATTCTATCTACTTATTCTATTTGTGCATATTTTACATTTCATTATTGAAGTTCAATCTACATAAGCATATTTTTTTCTCCCTTTATTTTGTAAATATTATAGTTACTGACTCTTTCATATATTTATTATTCACTCTTTCTTAGTTTCATGACTTTACATACTTGCATGTTAATATTCTCATTTTTGGCATTTAACTTCATTAATAATTATTCGTTTGAAAAAGTTGGTAGGCTTTTATATTTTTTCTTAATCTCCAAGGTGTATTCTTATGACATGAGATATCTAAGATACTTTTTTATTTTATCTTCCTAGTTTTGATTCTAGAAGTTAAATATTCCATCTATTTACCAATCTTTTCTAAGATAGATCCAAGGTAATATCACTTATAGGTTCTCTTAAATTTTTCATAATTAATGATTCAAAAATATTAATTTTTCATTGAAGCAGCGTGGTTGGTATGGTTAGTAAGGGATGTAATTCAGATCAGGTCTAACGGATTCCATCTGAAATTGATCAATATTGGAACTAGAATTGACCCAAATTACTTTAGAATATAATGATAACCAAACCTCAATTTTTTTGTTCTGGTTGTAGGTCCAATTAATGTTCGTTGGTTTAACATTGATCTATGTTTGATCTGACTTATTCAAAGAAGCGGAATGTTTTAGCCTTTTGTTTGTAGTCTTTCATCAAAGATAGTTAAATCCCTAATATTCAATTGCAAAAACACTTAATACATAACTAAAAAAATAGCTTGCAATTCTTAATTTTAATTATTTTTGTTTCAAGCAATTTTTAAGTAATCATATAAAGTAATTTACTACATCACTTCTAATCATATAAAACTTACATATTTATAGTAAATTTATTAAGGATACATCTTGGTTTTTGATTCTTCCATTTAAGTTCTTTAAAATTTAATTTTAGTAATTTTTTATGTTTTGATTTGGGTCATTTTTTGAGTCACTTGATTAATAAACTTGATAACTAGGCCATTGCATTTGTTCGGTATATGTTAGTGATCAAATCAAAATCATGTCTTCTTAGAACCGACCCCAATTGGTCACTTTGGTTTGGATTGGGATGGTTCTTTGTGTGTTATTTGCTTACCCCTAGTATTTAGTTTGTCTCACTGTGATTAGGTGGTTATGAGTTCCAGCGACAAAAAATGTCTCTAAAAACTTTAAGGTTATGAATGCATAGAACAATTCCTTTCTACACCTTGCCTTCGTGAAAGCTTCATGCACTCAACTTTGATTTTTTTTTCCTTTTAATTATGAATTTTGTTTGCACTAAAATTTCATATCTTACAATTAATCTTTGTTTAATAAATGTTAAACCTCAAATCTATTAAAATTTTCTCTTATTGATGATTTTTTATATTTTTTGTGAGCTCACCCATCTAATAATAGCTGCATCTAGTATATCATCATCAATATTTTTAATTCTCTTCTAGATAGCCAGTACTAAAAGGTTAGTATGTCAAATCTTTGAATTTATAAATGAGAACTCTCTAGCCAGCTTAAAATTACTAATACCAAATACCATTTCAGCATACGCATTTTTAATCCCTCTAGCGTACCTTTACCATATATTTTCTTCTTGATATCTTTGCACACACCTGTATTTTATTTAAACCCTCCAAAATAACTGTTGCACTTTATGCCTTTTCAAGATGGAAAAATTGCAGTAAGATATTTTTGTTGCTTAACATATTTTTTCTATCAATTGAGTCTCAAATACAATATGATTTTTTCTTGGTACTTGTCTTTTCTCCTTTAATCTCAGTATATGACTTTTACATTTAATTTCTTTATAATTACCACAATATTGTATATCTCTTTTGAGTATTTGCATTGAAATGTTTTTTTCTTCAGCCAATTTTCATTCAGTCTTTAGGATTCGTATTATGATTTTTTTTATGGCATAATCTTTAGCATCAACCTCATTGAATTTGCTTTATTCATGGTTATTTTTTATTCATTCCTACTGAGTTTTTCTACGGTGTCATAGTTATATTTATTTGTCACAAATCATTGTTGAATGTATTCTATGCACGTTCTACATTTTTTTTTTCTTCTTTACAGGCGTCATGCAATTTTAACTTTTATCTAATGACCGAATTTTCTACACACACAAGCTCGCATATATATATGGCTAAACTTGGTATTTCTCATTTTCACCATGGACAATAGAGATATCAATGAATTTTTATTTTTGGATACTCAAATACGTATTAGCATAACTAGTTTTATAGTTTTATAAAATTTTCCTTTATTTCTTAATATCATTTTATCCCATAATACTCATGGGATACTTCTTTATGGTGTCTGAAGTCATTCTTATCCCATCCAATTATTCTTCATTCAACTCACTTGTAAAACTATTTTTGATTTCTTGTGCTGCTAGTTGTGTTATTGTATCTAATTTTCATAACCTTTGGATGTATCAAAACATACTCTTTATTTATGAAATCTTATTAATAAAATTATTGTTTTTTTTTCCTTTTAAGAGGGTAGTCTCACTTTTTGCCTTGGTATCTTTCGTTGACTGCTTATCTTTACTTCATTGATGATATTCCACGCCGCTTCACTGAATGGCAAGGCTACAATCTTGGGATCCATGCTCATTTGAAAGTTCATATAAAGTGAACTTTCAAATAATTGCATAAAGCACACAAGCAAAAGTCATATCGCATAGATGATAGTTGATTTGTATGTGATTCTAGTGCTGGTTTAATCGTTAACTAATCTGATGACAACTGGCTAATAATCGATCATCATTAAACATGTAAATGATCTACTTTTCATTGTTCAGATTGCTGAAAGAAACAGCTTGGATGTGGATATTGATCTCGCTCTCGGTTTCGCCTCGTACTACTGTAATCTCGTTACCATGGAATGCCTGGTAGAAGAGGGCCACGCATCCGCATTCGTCGCTCCCTTAATGAAAGCAGCTGAGCGAGGCTGCATGCCCGTGGTACAATGGTTCGTAAACCATGGATGCACTGACATGGAGCTCTGCCTGGCCTTAACCGCCGCCACTTCCAACAGCCAGGTCGGCATCGCGTCCTACCTTCTTCCCCGTGTTCCCCAAAATGTTCTTTCCACCCTAAGCACAGAGATCCTCAAGATGACCGCCGAGAGAGGTAATGGTTCTCTCGACGGAGTTGCTTTCCTCCTCCGTTCCAACTTCCTTGGTGACCCCAACGCAACCTATGCTGTCGCGGACAACTTAGCCATGTTGAGTGATGCAAAAGTGGAATCAATGAAACTCGGTGCCTATCTGAAGGAACATTGGTCCGAAGCCGCTTTTACTGAAGGCATGAGGTTAGGACAAGAACATTACTTGAACTTCGCACGAGTAGTGAGACGAGGCGAGTCACCCATTCGCTTGAGGGACTTGCCGGAGCCACTATCGGCGGCGGTGGCCTTCCTTCCACTCTATAGGGGCGGGCGGACCTTTGCTGCCACAGAAGTTGAGAGGGGAGCTTGTCGAAGCTGTTACGCGGATTCAAGGGCAACCCTTTGGCAATGTGGGGAACTATGGCTTCGAGCTTGTGGAAGTCTTGGAGCGAAATCTACCTTCTTTTTTACATGCTGTTCGATGCGACGCACTCTGTCGCTGAAGTTACCTGCTTTTGTCAAAGAGTATGCTGTTGTTTCAAAGAACGGAGTAGTTTTTTAAACTGTTCTTTGATCCATTATTTTATTAGTTTGTGGGTGAGACTGTTGTGGAGAGTTTTAGATGCTAACAATCAGGTGTGTCGATATATATATATATATATATATGAAAAATTTTCCTTGTTGGATATGTAAGAGTTGGGAAGAGCTAATTAATATAGCTCAGGAGTAAGGATTGTGGAGATTTGTGCATAAGCTATCCATCCATCAGGCAGCATGGCAGCTTTCTTATGCCCACTGATGTTTTGAAATTATGTAGCAGATTTGTCATGATTTCCTGAAGTGGAATAAGCTGTTTAATTGGTTGTTGTTCTTGATGAAATTTGCTCAGAGTGGAATAAGCTATCTCTGATGTAAATTTGTTCTAACTGCAGGATTAGAAAGCTGCAAAAAATTTTGAAGTTTTATTGAATATGCTCTTCAGAAATTTTTTAGACGTTAGAACAGGTGTAGTTCTTGTAGGAAGCAGCGGCAGGGTGGGCGAGGAGGTAACAAGGGCTCAGAAGCCGAGAGAGTTTTAGATGTATAGATTTAAGCCACATCTCTGTAGTTATGTTTTTTTTGCACTATATTATCATTATTATTTATTATTTGATTTTTAAGATTCAATGATAAATTAGGGTCCGTTTGAGGCAGCTTATAAGTGCCGCCGCCGTACCGTTTGGTTCGCGCGTTTCGTCAGTTTATCCAAAATTGCGTTTGAGCTTTTCGCGTGCCGCGGGTCGGTCCCTGCGGCCGGCTCGCGAGCCGCGTTTCAGGATAAGCAGCTTATCCTGAATCACACAAGTAGTCACAAACGGACCCTTAATGATTGGAGTGCATGCTCATTATTATTTTGTGTAAATTAATTGAAATTATTTGTACCTAAAGTTAACTCTCTTACATTAAGCATAGATCTTATTATTACTATTTTTTCATTTATGTTGGATGTGAGGGAAGGAGTAGAGGGTTGTCAAAAATGCTAGCATATGTGAAGTGTGGTCTAAGAGTTTGAGAATACATGATATTTACATAATAATTTATCATTGATGTTTATTTGGTACTTATAAATTGTAATTTTATTATGAAAAATGAAGAGAATTGTCTTATATGCGATTGGTATAAGGAGAGTGTTACAAAAAATGCTAGCATAAATGAAGTGTGGTCGAGAAACTTGATAATTATTGATGTTTATTCGATAATTGTAGATGGTAATAATAATAGTACAATGAAGAAAATTTTGTATTATAGGCTAAAAAAATTATAATGATAGATATCATTTTTAATATAACAATTTCACGGAGATCTATAACTACGTAGAATAAACGTACTTAAGAGATGCAAAAGTTCTTACGTAAAAATCCTAGGAAGCAAGAGTAAGGCTTTTGGCCTAACTAAAATAGTTTACTATATGAGTGAATGTTATAGAAGTGTGCATTTTTTTCGTAATTGGAGAAGTGAGAATTATACTGCATGGATTGTCAAAAGAAAATTAAAATTAAAAAAAAATAATGAGAGTTTATATATGTCAATTTCATTTGAGATGATTCTTGACATAGATTGATGGTTGGCGATGACAATGATGCGATAGTCATAGAGCTATGGTAGGTGTCGCTTTAGAAGACAATAATAAAAAATTATGAGTGATCATAAATTTATAGAAAAATATGATGGACAAAAGAGAACAATTACATAATAATTGTTATTGGTAGTGATAGTTGACATCAATATTTGGGTAGAATGTGGGCTCCAAAAATCTACAGCCCCAACCTATTGTAGAGAGATTGATTTTTTTCCTTTGGCTAAATTTTCAAAAGACATATTAAATTTTAGGTAAGACTCTTTTTTGATTTGGTTTGAGATTTTCTATAAGCACGAACCCCTAATGTTAATTACCCCAACTTGATAGAAGGATTCTTATATATACTAATCAGTTGTTTCGGCTAAAAGAGCATTGTAGACCTGAAGTAGATATTTATCCAAAGGGACATATTTAAGTTAACTTTGGCTAAAAAAGACTTTGTATCATATCAAGTGCACTTTATATTTCATAATTCAATAGGAAAAATCATTGGAAATTATGACCTATAATCGTGATGATTATTTAGTGGTGTCATTTAACGACGAATCATTTGATCAGAACGTTCTGGGAATAACAACTATTATGTGGTGTCATTTGGCGATAAAATCACACAAGCAGAGAGCACTAGTTATACTTATTAGCGTGAGATTATTTGAGAGTGATTTTAGAGGTTCACTCGACATGATATTAGCTCTTTTTGAGTTTAAGTTAATTTTAAGTTCATCCGTCGATAAATTAGCGTGAAAGGTGAGTGGATAAATTTTTAAGAGCTTTAATTGATTAATTATAATTATTTTTATTATTTTAAATAAACATCTCCAATTGAGATTTTGTCAGCATGGTTATCATTGGGAATTAGAGTAATTTCATCATTCCTTGGATCGTATCAACTTTATGTACTTGCTTGTAATGGATTAAGTTTAGTTAAAAGTAACTAAATATTGTTAACTATAAATTTCATCAAAAGAGGTTGGTTTGCTTGAGAGCTCTCACTAACTAATTATATTCAATAAGATTTAAAAAGAGATTTTTTTTATGAATTAATATTGTTTGCATGTTTTTAAAGATGAATTCCATTTTTATATAAATTTATTTTAGTATTTGCAAATTTGTTAAGAATTAATCTTTAGTTTATACGTTCATCAGAGCATATGCCAATCAAAGTTGATTTTAAGCAAGCCCACACAATATTCTGTGATCAATTACTGCTATTCAGTGCATTGGTTGAAGTACAAGCAAGTACTTTTTACTTTAAGACTTCAATTGCCATCTTCTGACTATTGATATGTGTGATGTGGATGTGATGGTGATTTAAGTGAATTAAAACTTTTTCAATGTTTTAAATGTTAAAAATACTTAATGTCTTAAAGCTCCTTTTTATTCGAGCAGGTCACACATAAACCTTTTCATTTTTTCTAATAAAAAAAAAGTATCATGTTCATTTTCAGTAGAAGTTTAGTTCCAAGTTTGTTTTTTTGAGAGTTTTGAGTTTTAGGGAGGGTTCAAGTGGAATTAGGAGGTTCGATGATGCCCATGCGTGAGCTATCAAATTTACTTCATGTTGCGAATATGGAAACCGATCCATTGTTTAAATTGACATTTTCTCGTGTTTGACAGCAAATTGGATTTGATACTTGAATTAATTGCTAAATTAATTGCTCTTAATTCCTTCTATGATTTGTTGTAGAAGAGAAAAGAAAATAATTAATGTACTTCATTAATTATTTAATTAATTCCTTAATGGACCTAATGACATGAGGAAATTAATAAATAGACATGCTAGCTTCCCTTGTAATCTCTCTCGGGATTTGGTTTCCCAGGCTTCTTCTTCCTTGTTTTTGCTCTCGGATGACTCTCGGTTTAGAGAGAGAGAGACAGAAAGAGAGAGAAGGTGAAGAGAGAGAGAGAGAGATTGGAAGAGAAATAGAGTTATTTCTTGTAATCGTCGAGGTGATAGACTGGTGTAATTCCTCAAGCTTATAAAATCCTCTGCAGCTCCGTGGACGTAGACAGTTTGTCGAACTACATAAATCTGTGTGTTTCGCTGTTTTCTATTTTGAGAATTTTTCTCGATTCGGTTTTTCGCTTTATTGTCTTCGTTTTTCACAGCAACTGGTATCATAGCCGTGATTCAAGGCTGAAAGTAAATGATGGGTGCAAATGAAGTGATGGCATTGGAGATCAAGAAGTTCAATGACACAAATTTTAATTACTAGAGGATGCAGATAGATGATTACATCTATGGGAAGAAACTTCATCTTTCGTTACTGGGAAAGCGACCAGAAAAGATAGATTCCCTGTCAGGGAATCAGAATTGGGAGCTGACAGAACTTCCATAGGGAGGAAAACATTGCACAACAAGCCGGTGTACCGGGTGAAGACTGCGCTTGATGGCAGTAAAAGATACAAGGCTGAACTTGTTGAAAAGGGCTTTCAACTGAGGCAGGATATAACCCATGCAGTGGGAGCTGCTAGCAGATACATGAGTAACCCAGTAAAAAGCTTGGAGGTATAAGACTATGTTGATGTTGATATCTCGACTGAGGGTGCTACTCCTGAGAAGCTGAAGTTATGCTTGACTTCAATTAGTCTTATAACATGAAAACTGGGGCTTTGAGTTGCAGAGGCGGAGGATATCACATTTGAAGAAAAGAGCGACGCAGCTAGTGGATGATGCAACCAGTGTACTGGTCTCCAAGTAGGAGATTTGTTAGGAATATGGAAACTGGTCCACTGTTCAAATTGATAGTTTCTCATTTTTGGCAGCTTATGTCCAAAAAATGTAGTCCCTAAATTCATATACTAGTATTTTCTTTTCTTCAAATTTATCTTTAAGCAGAAGAAACTGATAAATGTTAGATGAGGGTCATTCTCAGTTCTTAATCATAATTGTCTTCCCACCATATTTCAACTCTTATGGAATAAGCTTGACTTCTCTATTTGGTCCACTAAAGAGTTTCTTATGGATTTTCTTTTTTCCTTGTCTTCTTCTCTAATTTCCTCTTTTGATTTTGCATAACATATTTAACCTCATAACCTAAACCCATCTACTCTATCTATTTTGGCTTATGCTCGAGCGACCAAAGATGCCTCTAGGATAGCTAACAACTCCGCCCAAATAACTGCAACTTCTTCGTAAAGAGTGGTCTCTCGAGCACGGATGGCGGCCACCTCCTCGTCCAACTTTTCCAACTTCTCCAACCGATCCACCTACTCACCCAATGGTGTATCTCCATAGCCTGAGGAAGTCCAGTCATTTGGATGAACGAATCCTCTATTTCTCATAGTTGACGCTCTTTTGTATTATAAAATTTTGGTCTTCCAAATGCCTCCATTTGGGCCTCCCACGGGAGACTCGAACGACTTCTCCTAGAATTAGCTCGGCGCAGAGCATCCTTGGCAGACCCTCACTTCACCTTGGTTACCAGATCAACACCAACCTCCTTAGAAGGGGAGTTGACGGACACCACTCTGGTGATTGGGTTGCCTGGATTGAAGAAAATTTGTAGCAAGACTTAGAAAAATAAAATCCACCTAGCAAACACGCTCCACACCCATGATTCAAATCCACTATGAAGTGGTGAAAGCACACCCTATATTTATCGGAATCACTGACATGAAATTGAAGAAGAGTTCAATTATTGTGTTTTTAAATAATCATCAATGATGTTCACTTTTTCATTAAATTTTCTTATTTTTATCACAGTTATCACTTTTAAAAAGTAAAATAATCAGAAACTAAATATTTACATAAAAAATGCACCAGTACAAATCTTGAGGTAATTCAACAACCCAAGAACAATAACATGGCAACACTGGAACTACCAGAAAACGACCCGGCGACCCAGAAAAAAAATGACCAGCTCATGATAGACATTAGCCAATGTTCATCTGAATCGACCCAACGATACACACCCAGAAGGCATCTTCTGTTCAAGGATACAAGTCTATTCAGTTCGCAAGAATTTCTCCGATAGGATTGAGGACTGATGACCTGCTCAGCTCATTCGACCGACCAACATTTGTCAGACAAATTATATCCCCAACTATCTATAAGAGTCCCAGTTGCCGATACCTGAAGGGCCGACCAAATGACTGACGAACTTCGTCCAGAAGGTGACTGACAACATCGAACAATTCACCTTCTCAACCCCCACTCGACCGAGCCAGAGAAGGGCATGACCACGAGCCCACAGGGGTTACTAGAATAACATGTTGAACCCTTCATAAAGCAGAGTTATAAATGTAAATTTTCTTCATTGCTCACCTTCTCATATAAATAGAAACATTTTTTCATGTAATAGGTTATTTCACCTCTCTCATCTCTCATGTATGCGAAGGGGCATTAGGCTATCTCAAAAACATTCGATTATATACAAAAGGTCACAAGTGCTCGAGAATACCTCATTTTGCAAGTCATTGCGCACTCTTCTCCTCTCTCTTTTCTTTCTCTTGGTTCAAATGCTTGAATCATTTGGGTGTGCCTCCTCGATAAATTCAAATTCAACAAGTTCAAACTAGAAAAATTATGGTTTGATGCTTCAAATTTGAGTTCTAACCTTCGGAATTCGGAGTTCAAATGCCATCTTGCATGAAACAAAAAATTTGTAAGAGCGATAAAATAGAGAAGATGTAGTCTGTAGGTAGAAATAGTGCATCCGAATAAGGTAACAAACCTCAATTAAAATTTAAATTTCATTTAATTTTAATTTTTTTAAAGATTTTTTCTGTGATCAAATAAAAATTAAAAAAATAATTAATAATCATTAACCAAATATTTAGATTAAAAAGAATTGAAATGATATTTTAAAATAAAACCGAATTAACTAAATATATTAAATTTGGATTTTTAAATTTGACCAAATTAACTAAATATATTTTTATCCCGCTTCCTTTCCTTCTTGGCATCGATCCATTCCTACCAGAATGGCGCGGCTGCTTTCGAAGTGGGCTCTGTGGATTTCCTACGGGGCAGACAATCATGGTCCATATCCGCTCATCAACCTACAAAGAACCCGAAAAACCCTAGCTTCCCTCAAATTATCCTCCTCCTCAAGTAGCAGCAGCAGCAGCACCACTGCCGCTGAATATCTTCGGTTAAGTGATGAGGAGCTGATGGCTCAGTGCGAGATGGACACCTTTAAATCCTCCGGGCCCGGCGGACAGCACCGCAACAAGCGCGAGTCTGCTGTCCGTCTGAAGCACCTCCCCACCGGCATTATAGCCCAGGTCCAATTGTTCTCCACATCCCTAACACCACTTTATTTTAATAGTGAAATTCGTTTGGTGAATTGGGGTTTTAGGTTGAAATTCAACAGGTTTTTGTTTGCTTGTAGGCTGTAGAAGACAGGTCGCAGCACAGGAATCGTACGTCTGCATTGTCTCGTCTCCGCATTCTAGTGGCCTTAAAAGGTGAGGCCTTTGTTGAAAAACAGGCTTTTGGCTTTCAGGACCTTGTGTTTGGGGAAAGGTTGTGTATATCAGATTTGGTAATTAGGGTATTATTATTTGTTAATATTAAAAATGTGACTCGAATTATGTGGGTCTGGCTTGTATTAGTAGAAAATTATGAGTACACAAACTGAAGATTGCTATTGTTTGTTGGATTGATCTTATTATAGCTTTTAGATTGAGATCCGTGTACTATTGCTTTATTATCCTCTTGAGTAATTTTTAAGGGGTTTTGCAGAGGTTCAGAAATACCATTTTTTAGACGAGTTTACATTCTCTACTTGTAACTCTCTTTTGATATAATGAATTCTCCTTGTCTGCCTATGTTTTATCCCATATTGAGATTTTTCACATAAAATCTTTGCATTTCTTTTATTTATTTTTTTATTTATTGCATCAATTTTATAGAAAATGATCTAGAGTAACTTTTTTTTAATTTCGAGAATGACAACAATGAAATTCAACATTTCGCTTTTGGAGCATGACATTAGATTTTCTCTTTGGTAGACTAAAATATGTGCTCTTGTGGTGTAGCTGAATTTAGATGATGCACTACTAAGATTTGACAAATCGTCATCATTGTGGACATTGCAGAAGAAGCAATGCAATGATCTAATTATTTTATTTCATATTCATTTTTATCTATCAAATCAAATTTTATAAGATGTTTTGAAGGTGAAGAGAACCTTTGCATTATGACTGAAATTAGAATAGTTTTGCATGATGACAAAACTCACTAGTAATTTCCATTTAAAGTAACATTTACACTCCGATAAAATATTTGACAAGTTGTTTCTCTTATATCACATGACTTTCTTTATTATTATTATTATTTTTGATTTAGAAGCTATGGAAGTTAACCATGAAAAAGATTTATGTTAATTCTATTGTGTTCGTTGCTTTCATCATATACAACATGTAGAGATAGACATTTATTTTGGATGTACTCTATGATGCTTTATTTTTTTATTATTATTTTTGATTTAGAAGCTATGGAAGTTAACCATGAAAAAGATTTATGTTAATTCTATTGTGTTCGTTGCTTTCATCATATACAACATGTAGAGATAGACATTTATTTTGGATGTACTCTATGATGCTTTATTTTTTAAAGAGAAGATGAAATAGTTTGTGGATGAATCTGCTTCTCAGGGAGAAGATATTATGGTTTAATAGAGGACTTGAGAGAGAAATTTGGTGTTAATATGAAGTATATGAAAATTTAAAACTAAGGAAGATCTGCAATCAATGCAAGTGAAAACGACATCAAATCTGAATATTACAAACCACAAAATAGAAAAAAAATCCTACTAATTAGAATAAAAATAATTAAATCACTCGTTAAGTTGTTAGTTATGATAGAGTTTTAATTGTCTTTCATAGTGAACTTTATGATGATTGAGTTCTTGATTCACTTTGCACGTTTCATATATGTTCCAATAAGAATTGATTTTCAACATATAAATTATTGTCTAAGAATATGGTATTAATGAGAAATAATAGACAATAATGCTCATTGTAAAGTATCTGGTATTAGAACTATCAGAATCAGGATGTTGATGGAGTTAGTAGAATATTTGGAGATGTGAAATATGTCCTTGATTGGAAAGAAAATTTAATTTCTTGAGTACTCTCGATACTAAATGATGCAAGTATTCTAAATGAAGTTTTGAATGTTTCTAAAGGCTCTTTTGTTATGACGAATGGACATAAAAAAGCTGCTGGATTATATGTCTTGCAATGCACTACAACGATAAGTGACAATTATTGCTTTTTCTAAGCTAGAGTATTATTAAATAGAAGTTTTATGAGTGCTGTGCATTTGAAAAATAAAAGAAATTTATGTTTAGCACATACATCAACATTAATAGGGGATGCTAGATTGCATACATTCTGACCTTTGAAAATTATCCATAACATCGTCTAAAAAAGGTGCTATCGATTATTGATGATTTTTTAAGAAAATTTTGAATTTTTCTTAAAGGAGACTAAAGTTGCATTTATTATATTTTAGAGGGAAAGATTATGGTTGAGAAATAGATCGAGAAGCAAATTTAATGTTTACGTATCGATATTATTCAAGAAAATTTAATATCTTCTGCAAATTATAAAAAAATTTAAGCCACTTCATAATTTAACACTACTCTACAACAAAATGTTTTGACAGAGTGAATGAAGGGCTATAATGAAGAAGGTATGTTATATATGCTCTAATGCTAGGTTACCTAAGACATTTTTGTTTGACGTTGCTTCTGCAACTTGCTATTTGTTAAATTGCGTTCCTTCAATTGCTATTGATTAGAAGACTCTATAGGAGATTTGATCCAATAAACTCACTTATTAGTCTAATCTATGGATTTTTGTCTATTATGAATTTGCTCATGTTGATAATGATAAATAGAGCTTTGATCAACAAAATGTTTTTTCTTAGGTATAAATTTAAAGTTAAATGCAACAAATATAATGCTCGAAAATAAGAAAACAATAATCATTTATATAAATGTTGTATTTGACTAGTCTACCGTGTTATGCTGAACACCTACTTTAGGATGTAATGATGTTAATTAAAATGAGAGGTTTTTTAGAAAAATTGAGCTTCAAATTGAAACATAATCTTTTGGTATGACTTTTTAGTTAAGTTCAGTTAATCACGGTGACACTGATTTTCTATTAGTACTACAACAACCACTACAATTTTACATTATCAAGGATAGAAAAGTGAAAGAAATTAAATAATGATAGATGCATAGTGAGACAGATTTGGTTGCTTATATCTTAAGTGCGGTCGAATGTATCAAAGATGGCGAAGAACCTTTTAGCTATAAATGTGCGATTAATTCCGGCGATTCTAATAAATGGATGATTGCTATATTGGTGATGAAATTTGTATGTTGCAAATTGGTGTTTAAGAGCAATGAAGATACACCAAGCGTTGAATATGCTTGATACAAGACTAGGTTAGTTGCAAAGGGATTTAGTCAGATTTTAGGTATTAATTATACAAATGTATTCTTTCCACCGATTAAGCATGGTTTATTTTGAGCTTTACTTGGTATTGTGGTTAATCATGACTTTGAGCTTGGGCAGTTAGATATAAATTGTGTTTTTGCATGAAGTGTTCGAGGAGAATATTTATATACAATAATTAAGGGCTTTGTGGTTATAAAAAATGATTGTTTTTTTGTTCAAGGAATTTTTTTATGGTTTGAAATAGTCTGTTAGGAAGTGATACAAGAAATTTTAACTCATTTATAAACATTTATGAGTTTATGAGTGGTTACTATAGTTGTGTTCAGTTTTAGAGGAATGACTATGGATCATGTGTCTAATTGCTCTTATATATTGATGATATGTTGATAGTTGCTAATAATAATAGAGAAATTGAAGGCTCAATTGAGTTTTAAATTTGAGATGAAAGATTTTAGAGTTACAAAAAAGATCTTTGGCATGGAGATTCATGAAGATAGGAATGCAGATAAATTATTTGAGTCAAAAAGCGTATATTGAAAACATCTTGCATAGGTTCGTTATACAAAATATCAAACCTCTTAGTATTATATTAGTTGGGTATTTCAGGCTTCAATCAATTTGTATTCATAATCAGACAATAAAATTGACTATATGTCTCGAGTTTTATTTTCTAGCATATTTGTTATAACATTTTCTTTCCAGACTTATCATATATAATTAGTGCAATGAATAAGTACATGAGTCATATGGGTAATGAGCTTTAGAAGCAGTTCAATAAATTTTTATGAATTTATGTGGAACTGAAGATGTCTTCTATGCGGGAGAACTACAAATAAAATCACTGGTTATGTTAATTTAGACTTTGTTGGAGATCTTGATAGGTGGAGATCACTTGTAAGATATGTATTTATTGTTGGTGGTTGTGTAATTAATTAGGAGGACACTTATGGACCACAATATTACTATTATAACTAAAGATGAGATGTTTATTTTAAGAGCTTAATGAAAACTTGATAATCATTACAGTGATGTGTGATAATCAGAGTATCACTAAAGATTAGATATTATATGAAAGAACTACACACATTGATGTTCATTATCACTTCGTTCATGAAGTTATTACTCGTGATGATATTATTATCAACAATAATAATGACCATGATAATCCTTATGATATGATTACCAATGCACTCTTAATTGCCAAGTTTGAGCATTGCTTGAATTTGATATTCATTGATGATTTTTAGAGTTTTTTATAGAAGATGTGGAGAGGATTTTGTTGAAAATTGAAGATTTATTCTGCATATTTTTCAAAAGTTTATATTAAGGTTTAGATTTTTAAATTTACGACTCAAATTATTTGGATCACATTCACTTTAGTAAGAAATTATAAGTGCCCAAATTGAGGTTCTCCACTGTTGGATTGATTCTATTTTAGCATTAAGCGGACTTGTAGAAGTCCATAAATACTTATTTTCTTTGTATGAGAAACAGTCTTTCTCTTTAGTTTGGTTTTAGGCGAGTTGACACTCTACTTATAATTTTCTCATCCGATAAAGTGAATTCTTTTTTATTGCCTGTGATTTTTCACTTCTTGGATTTTCACACATAAAATTTGTATTGCATCAATTTACAACAATTATTATTAGATTTTTTGTAAAACAAGTTCAAAGTTATCACAATACCTGGAAGAATGGCTTTTGTTTATTTTGTTTGCTATGATGTAGCTGGTATTTAATTTAAAGGGATTCTATTTAACCTAGTTAACATATTTTGCTTTCCCAAATTAGCTATTTTTACTTTGGTGGTATCCTTCTTAGGTATTCTTCCAAAGAGTTAGTTCCCAAGCAAACAATCCAGCTTTTGATATCTTTATTTACAGGCAGAACATATTCACTTGAAATCTTTGCCATTGCCGCTGAAATTGCATTGGCTGATTGTTAGTTCTATAAGTTGTTGGATACAAATTTATTGTCATATAGCAATGATTTGCTTGACAAATAGAGTTCGAATCTAAAGAGTATGAAGCGAGGAAGAGTGATTTAGAAAGACTTGCTTAACTCAGTTTAGATTTGGACTACAATTCAATTAACTTGACCTAAGAGATTATAAGTGTACATTAGTTCTCCAATTATCTTATCTCCTTTGAGTAGTTAAAAATAGTAAGGGGAAAAAATCTTTGATAACATAACTTGTCCCGGGTGAGCCGGTGTATTAATTGCAATTAATGATGTGAATTTTAATTATTTCTAGTATATGTATCAACATTAAGGGATTACCTATAAATATCTGTTGTTGGCATTCATTTCAAGATTCTTTTAGATCTGAGAGGGTTGAGGGGCGATGTAGGGCATATAAAGACTTGATGCATTGCCATCGAAATTATTTCAAAATATGAATTTTTAGGTATTTGTAATCCAAATTAATTCGATCTACGAAGATGACAATAAAGAGTTGGTAGATTATATGCGATAGCATAAATTATGGGCGTTAATTTACCTTAAGAGGGTACAAACTCAACACCTACCATGTCATTAAAATTTTAATGGAAGTAAAAATAATTAATTTCTTTTTGATTATTTTGAAGAGATTAAATGTTAAATACGCCAAGTTGAATCATTTCATAGGAACAAAATGGCATCGTAGATCCATTTCCAAGCTAGGACGATGAAAACATTAGTGCATGTAGCTTGCTCTGGATAGATTGTAAGTTGTCTAGTAGAGTGGAGCAATCATTCATATTATTCTAAGTGCATTTGATCAAATGATTGAGCATGATATCTATGTGAAACAGGTTCATCAAACATATTAAGCTATTAATGTCGGCAGATATCAGCTTCAGATGCTCAACAATGACACTCCATGTTGGAGGAGATTAATTATTGGAACTAGTTGAAGATTGATTGCTAGCGATTCATAATAGTCGGCATATGTGAGACCATCATCATATGTTGAATCATTCACATAAGCGGGAACTTCAAATTATGCTGGATTTTTGATATATAAGGAACCATCATTTGATCTATTGTGGAATATTGCTGAGGGTGATCATTGGAACTTGGAATTTCAGAGCACGCCTACGCTTGCACTGCATGATATGACCTAACGTTTGGGGAATCATCCATGTATTTACCATTTGCCCCAATTTTGAATGTGGCCAAAAACTTTGGTTGTCACAACACCAGGAGATGAGTTTGAACAAGGTGATGAACATAAATTACGACAACAACTATTAGGAGCCTCAAGTAGATTGCACCTGGAGTAGGTGCTATCCCACCATGAGATTGTGCATTGTTTTATGTATTGAGTGACTAGTGAAATTTACCTCGTTATGTATATGTTTTTAATTTATTTAATTTAAATTTTTCTTCAAATATCTTTGCTATTTTATATTTTAATATTTAGCAACACATACTCGTCATTTCAAAAATCATTTCAACTCAGAATATATTGATGATGTTGAAAAAAAGAAGCCAATTTTGAAAATATATAAACCTAAAAGTGTCATTCCAATTTTAAATTTAAAAAAGTTTCAAATGTAAAAAATTAAAATTAACAAATTGAAATAATACAAAGATGAAATGTGAATCTTGTATAAATAATTAAAATTTGCATAAAAAAAAATGTACTTAATGGGTGTTCTCATGTAAAATTTCATTAATTGGGTGTTTTTGCTATTTTTAAAATTTTCTTTTATGATCTTCTCTAGCCTAATTAATTATTAAACATACTCATTTCTCAATGTACCCTATTAAATCAAGAAAATTTTGAAGTCCTTAGTTTAGATTTCTATAGTCATCAAATTCTCTTTATTCAGAGTTTGATTTCGTAACATATCTTTAGTTTTGTAGGCTTTGATTGATAATAAGGCTTATGCTCTTTGGTAGAAAGTGAATGGGTTTGACCGATCACTAATGATGGTGTGGTATGTAGAGCCTAGAGTATTAAAGGTAAATTCTTAGCCCATTTGCTATTGATGCCCTTGATGTTCTTTTGGAAGAGATTGAAGATTAGCTTGTCTGCGGCTTCAATATTTCTGTTTATGATTGGACAATGAACCGAGTTATATATATGATAAATTCGATCTTTTTGGCTTTTTTCGGTTCTCCTGCTTGAAATTTGCGGACAAATATCGATTATAATCATTATTTATGAGAAACACCGATAAAAGATATTGGGCCATATTAAAATGTGGATAACTACAGTAACAATTTTACCTAAAGTTTTAGCTGCATTTTTTTTATAAAACAATCAATCATTACTAGAATAATTTTGTTCAATCACTTGTTTAGTGAGGAGGGCCAAGTAGGTTTATCTCTTAGACAACAAGTTACCATGGGCTGGATATTGGTTGTAGTTTGTGAAAGAGTTGAAGTTGTATATAAGTTAATTTTTGATATTAAACACAACTATATGAAAATCCTTTAGCATCTTTTCTTTGAGTCGACCAAAAAAAATATTGTTGCAAGATTGTATTAACAAGTATCATTCTTTCTGAATGACTTTCAAATTCACTGGAATGGACATCCTTTAATATTCTAGCTTGATTCTCAGGCACATCAGAGGTTGGTTGATGTGATAGGTTTTCTAAATAAATTGTTATTAAGCAGCTAGTGCCAAGTAACTTATTCTAAACCCTATCTTTGAATGTAACAAAAATTTTCCCAAAAATGAATATTCAATAAATCGGTCCACCAGCTAAAGGAGGCTTTAAATTTTATTGATTTGGCTTCTTTAGTTCTTTGATAAATTAGTTAAATAAATGGTTTACCAAACTTGGACAACAAGTTTGCAAATTATTTTTCTTCTCTAAGAATTTATTCAATTGGTAAGTATTTGAATTTGTCGATTTCAATTTTTACATTGAAAATACATATTTTCAGATAATTCATTTCTATTTGTGTTGGCACTACTTGGGGATGTGCTAGTTGTACTGGCATTACCGAGATAATTTGACTTGGGTGCCTTATGTTATCATCACCGTCATTTGGACTGTGAAAGTGGAAATTCATTTTAATGTATTTCCAATTATATGCTGGTTGAGAAACACTAGTATAATATTTTAGAGCTTGTAGATTTTTTGCAAATGTGCCATACTTCATGGCTTTGTTCCCTTTGAGGTATTTTTCATGCGGAAAATCTCCTTTATTGTGTATTTGTTTGGAATTTTTAAGTTAAGAAGACGTTGAACTGTAGTAATCACATGGTTTTGGAATATTCTTGGATATGAAATAGTTTGGCTTCATGGAACCTTCCTACTCTTGTTGACTTGCAATTGTGACAGTTGGCAACCATTGGTGTCTGAGGATTGTGGTATCCCTTTTTTGCCCATCTTTCCATTAAATAATCTACTTTCTATGTCAATTTTAACTCCTTCCCGAATTCTTTTTGGAGCAAAATTCTCAAAAATCAAGTACTAGGTGTTTTTGCTTTATATTTAGAGAAATAAAAGGTAGATTGCATCATAACATTTGCAAGGTTAATTAAGCATCAATGCCTTTTTTGGCCCATGAAGTGATGAGCTTATCCTTGGAAGCTTTATTGGAGTAGCTCAGAGTTCGAGAGGGTCCCTATAAGTCATTATGAATCAGTGAAAAAGGAGCAGGAGTATAAGGGTGGGGTAGATATTGTATACGTTAATATTTAGCTAAATGACAAATCTCACATTCAAAAACTACATAGATTTTTATTAATAAATATCAAAGGATATTATTGTTTTAAATAGTGAAAACTGAGATGACCCAACTACTCGCTTATAGCAGTAGCAGTTCTAGTGAAAACTGAGATGACCTAACTACTCGCTTATGTAAAAGCACAATAGGACATCATCAATGCTTTTTTTTTCTGGAAGAAGTAGAGCACAACTACTCGCTTATAGCAGTTCTAATCATTCTCCCCAAACAACTATCCTGAAAGACAAACATCTAGAAAAAAATGAGCAACACAATCAAGACATATGTTAATTTACTGAATCGACAAGTGGTTACACTTTAGCAAATGAATCTGTAACACAGATCCCACAGTTAGCCCGACTGTAAGAACAACAAACCCGTTACCCATAATGCAACTATAGGAGCTGTCGACAAATTTTATAGTATCTCTCCTGGAGCACGAGGGATATGCTGAGAAGCCTTGTGAACACCTGATCATGTGGTCCATGACACCTGAATCAATAATCCACGGAATAGTATAATCAAAAGCAGTTAGTGTCATAGAATTGTTACTTTGACGAACATGGGAGGTCGAAGGGCCGAAAGAAAACTAACTAGATCCAAACAACTTAATTAAGTTTTCCATCAGACTCTTGATAGAGTTTGGTGATTCTGAGATGGTTCGAGTGGGGTTCGACTGCACAGTCGTGGATTATGAGGTCTCAGAGAGTCCTTTAGTAGCAGAGGTTTTGGTCGAAGACTTATTCGCTGGTTTCCGGTGAAACTTCCAACACTTGTCATAGATATGCTATGATTTGTGATAAAAATCACATGTGAAGTGATTGACTCGTGACGACGTGGCAGAGTGTTGAGTACTATTGGAGACCAAGGTTGAAGGTTCGACTGAAGGAGTGGAGGTGCCGAGCATAATAAGTCTATTTCTTTCTTCTTGGCGAATCTAGGTGAATGCTACCTGAGTTGAAGGATTCCTATATATGGGTAGTCCCGACATAGAGGATTCAGACGGCGGGAAATCCTGTAGGGAAGATCAACGGCGGTAGGCCCTGCAGACGGCGGGCTAAAATGAGATTTAGCCTGCTGGAGGGGAGGTCTAACGACTAGAAACTTCTACAGGAAGGATCAACGACTGAAATTTACAGGGAAACAACGACGGGAGAGCCGACAGGGAAGATAACAACTATAAAACTGCAGGAAGAGGGAGACCAACTGTTGAAAGTTATGGGCGAGGGAGGCCTACAGGATGTTCCGACGACGGGAAGAAGGGATCAACAACTAAAAACAACAGCATGAGGAGAAAAAACTGCAGTGTATGGAGGCCCACACTTGAAAACTGCAGGGTAGGGAGGCCTACAGGATATTCCGGAAATGGGAAGAAGGGGCTGGTGGCTAGGGTTAGATCATTGGCTCTGAAACTATGTAGTTTTTAAGAATTGAGCATAATAATCTTATTGATATGAAAGGAAAGTCATAAGTACATATTACACGACTCCTAACATAGGAAATATATAAAATAGGAAAGACATGCAATTAGGAAATGTATAAAATAGGAAGGAAACATATAAAACATGTAATATCGGAAAAGAAAATAAATCAATGCTAATATCTTCTAACAGCTTTCATGGAGTTGATGTGCCAAGCAGTGACAAGAGTTTTAGACTACCATTATTTCAGATTATGGTCAACATTATCAAGATTTGAAATTTCACTAGTTAATTGCTTAATTTTGCTTCTCTCGTCGATTGCCAGTTTTACAGATTAAGCTCACACGAGATATTGTGCCCATTGAGTTTTGTAACCATAACTTAATGAGTTGAATTCTAGGAATAATAATCAATAAATACAAGAGTGAGAGGAATTGTAGGGTGGGGCCATGTGGAGAGAAGATATAATTTATTTGAGCGCTTGTCATTGCCACTTTATACAACATTATCAGAAGAGAGAATGAAAAACTTGCATGAGGCTTGGATACCATGTAGAAAATAATGACAATGAAAAATACTCTCAAGAGTATTTATATATTAAAAAGGTTGATCACCGTTCAACCCCATAGTTTGATCGAGGGGCGGATCCTCTTCCAGAAAGGTGTGCAATTCGATCATACACAAGGATCGAACCCCCGACCCGAAGGACTTACACTAAAGGGAGCAACCAATGAGTGAGGCTCAGGCGTGTATATATATATATATATACATCTCCCATAAATATTATAAAAATGAAATACAACAAAAAAATTGTTGGGCAAATAAGTAGGGGCCGGCGATCTTACAGAAGGGTACACTGATTGCAATTTGAATATCATAAAGAGACAGATCCAATGATATAGAGCTATGATCTTTGTGCCTTAAGATCTCTGATATTTTTGGAGTAGTACAATTTCAACATATTTGTTCTTCTTTGAACTGCTCATGTATAAGACAAGCAATAAAAGGATGAAATAATGTCATTTAGAGATTAAGGATGGTTCTTTTCATAGTTGATGCGATCCTCTGACCATTCAAAACAATACATGTTGCAATCAAATATTCATTAGTTAAAAGTTACATGTAGGACCTTTAGCCAAAGTGCAAATATAAATATTAACTCTAAAAAAATTATTTGAAGACCACTAGAATTGTTTGAAGCTAAATTTTACTCCCAAAAAATTCTTAAACTTCATTTAAAGTTAAATATTCATAAAATATTTTTAGAATGCAAAAAAAATGAAAAAATAAAAATAAAAATAAAAAAATCAAAGAGTTCCTTTTTCATGGCTTGAGGAAGAAAACTCAATTTAGGTGCCTCCATGGGATGAATTTATCAAAGTTCCCTAGAATCAATATTTATTCATCTGACTTATGAAGATTAGTATAGTGCTGACTTTAGTTTGGAAAGTTGTATGCATTTTTATTGAGAATTTTTATATGGTTAGCTTCATGTTTTTTTTATTTTAAGCTGTCAAAAACTGCATAATTTATTTCTTTGATAAATATGAAATGGTTATAAAATGTATATTGATATTTAGGTATATAATAGGGATTTCATTATAGAAATTGGAATAAAAATTATGGATTCTGTAGTTAAAATTAAAATTATTTTGTTTATTTTAAGAACATAGTGGTGATTTTCCAAAATGAGGTAAACAAAGTATAAATAAAAGTATTTTTAAGGGGATGTTTGATTTGCTGAAAAAGTAATGTAGTATAAAAGGAATATATTATATTTGGAATACTCTAGAGTAGTTTGGTTATGTGAAAAATAAATGTAGAACCTTAAATTTTTTAGTTTGGTTTTGAAGTGAAAGCAATTCAATATAAAATACACCTGTCAACAATGGCAGTTATTAAATGTGGCGGGTAGAGGGAGGTGATCTGCTAATGGCGGCTGAAGTTAGCAAGTGTTGGGCAGGCAACAATGGTTTGTTTGGGGCAGGTGGGGGTGGGCGGGGAATTACTGACGGTCTATAACGGTAAGAGTAGTGGCGGTTGGCAAATGGTTGCAAACAATTCACCCAAATCCAGTGAATTTCAAATACATTGAAATTGAACTAGAAAATAAATTTTAAATACATTGTAATTTTACACTGCATTTGTTTTTATTCTGACCAAATGTCTGGATTTCCAAAAAAAAGAAATGCAATGCACTCTTTTTGCTACTGACCAAATAACCCCTAAATGATTTGTATGTACAATTGTTATATGTTAAGTGTGGTTCAAAATTTGTACTATCCCCATGGCATTTTTTTGATCAGTCTCGCTTGGCAAATTGCGACAATCATAATTAAGTCTTTTAATTTAATCTTGTGCTTGTCCATGAATTCTGTATTCTTTGAAGATGCAGATTCGTATTCTTATAATTCTTCACCCCTCTTTCTTCAAATTTGTAACCAAGATATTGATAGCCTAACTAGTGCAGTTAATTTGATGTATCCTGGCCGCGATATTCTTCTAGCGGTCTCAATAGAAGGATTTTGTTAGGTCAAGAACCTCACTAAGAAGATAATTCAAATGAGAATTTCAATTAACTATGTCTTTCTTGTAATTGCTGCAAAAAACCAGCTGAAGCAAGAAAATAACATTATCATCGTTCTCTCCAGAAATTTTGCGTTATTCATGCTTGCTAGCTGAATTATTTGTTTAACCATTCTGCATTTCTTTGAACCTAGTTTACTATGCTGATTGTCTGGTCAATTTGCTATAAATGATTTATTTTCAATAATTATTTCTTAGACTTTAACCGATGTTGCCACCATTAGTTCTTTCACTGTTTCTACAAGGATCCTATAATTTTAAAATTTAGTGTTTTTTTGAAGATATTTACAATTATTTCATTGCAATTTTCTAGGACCAGTTTTTAGCCATTTATTCTGATTCCACCTTAAAATCCATATCTATTTTCACCAATAATTAGTATTATATTTTTCTTGAACTAGTCAGGAATACTATAGAACTTGATGGATATAAACCTCCTTTAGAACTTCTTCAAATTCTTCCTGCTAAATCAACAATCAGGGGATCTGAAGTTGGCCCTCAAATTGGTCCTAACAATCCAAAGTTCACTCTGGTAGACTTACTTGCATTATGCTCTATATGCGTGTTGCTTATGTGAGCCTGTCAATGGTGACCATTTAATAGTTTTATCTCAGGGAATGCAGGCTTTATTGGATTTAGTCTCTACCGTTGAGGGTTCAGTTTCAGAGGCAGCAAAAATCCTGGGGTAAGTTCCCTGTGTTTCTTTCTTGGGATATTGCATACCTGCCACAAAATTTCTATGTATTTACATATTTAACACCTAAACTCTGATATTTCATCCAAAGTTCTATGCATTTAAATATTGAAGTTTGGGTGTTAGATATGTAAATACAGAAGAATTGCATGGTATGTATGTAACTGCCCCTTCTTTCTTTTGTGCCTTTAATCTTTTTGGTGAATACAATTTTATGCAAAGTAAATGCGCATGAATTTCTATAATTGAAAAAAAAAGCTAATTGGAACTTAAATTTAAATTCTCAGTCCCCAACTGAAGGTATGCATTATTATTAAGGGGGAAATGCTTGGAACATTAGCTTATCAGTTTTTTCATTTAATTTTTCCCTTGCTGTTTTCTGGCTTAATTATGTTTTTCTCATCCGGATCATTGGACTATTATTTATTTTATGGATCTGAATCTACTGCTCTTTTATTTAATTCTGCTTATGCTAGGGATTCGTATCATGCAGGCATAAAAAATTCTTTACTTATTTCGTTGACAATGCAGGCTAAGTACGGGCGCCCTGTCAAGGCTCATACTTTCAGATGATTCTCTCCGAGCTGCAGTAAATGAACTCAGAACATCCAAGGTGAAACTATATTTTTTGGGAGGGATATACCACACAATTCTTATATATTTACATATCTAAAATCGAAACTTCAAAACTCAATCTGTATTATCAAAACCAAAACTGCAACCAATTCTGGTATTCAAAGATGAAAGGCATCTTTTCATGCATATGTTTTGATATGATAGTGTTATATACGTAAATATCAAAGTTTAGGTGTTAGATGTATACATACGTAAGAATTGTGTAGTGTGTGTGTGTGTGTATATATATATATATATATATTGAAAGCCCAAAAAGACTAATATATTAAATAGAAAGAAAGATACATATACAATGTGTGAGAGGGCCTAAGCACCGCACCTGCCCAAACAAAAAGCCACAGAACGTTTCAAAACTAGAAAAAATAGAAAATACAATAGATACTAAAATAAAAAACCTAACAATGCCGAAATACATAGTATCAAGTGGCTAAAGAGCGACCCTGGCTAGAGAGCGACCCAATTTGGTCTTGCCTCTGCCTCTAGTTCTAGGGAAGGAACAAACTAATAAGCTGGTAAGATGATCGCCATTGCTAGTAGTAACCAATGTATCATCCAATATGTTCCCAAGCTGGAGTCGGTCTCCATTCTTCTTCCTCCTGGAATAGACCTGCCATTCCTCTTCCGAAGAATCAGTCTGATGGGGTGGTAGAGCTGAAGCAAAAGGAATTCCAATCGTAGTACCCACAATAGGTTCTAGTATATGTGAAGTATGAGTTGCCTCTACACCGGATACTTCCTGAAGAAGTGGAGCTACGATGCTCTTCTGATTATTAGTATGAACACTATCATTTGTAGGTAATAGTTCATCAGTATTGTTTTCTATGGGATTTGAAGGCTCCAGCATCATATCACTCGCAGTAACAGTAACAACAATGTCATGAGGGGGTCCTCAGGGGCAACATACACCTCCTGTTTGGTAGTATCATTCTCAGGTGGAACTAAGATGTCTAGAGTAGTGGGATTAGACCCATCCTTATTTATTTGAACCTTAGATTTCAAATTTGGATAAAATTTGTGGCATTTATCAAGGATATGACCAAATATCTTACAACGGATACAATATGGGGGTCTGTGCTCCATGACGATTTGTTGCCAATAACCATTATGAGTTGTGTCCAACCAGACTTCAGTAACATTAGATAAAGTAATATCACTTTCCACAAGTATTCTGGCTACCGAGGGTCTGGTTAAGTTAAAAGTAGGCAGATGTAGCTTCAAAGAATTCTTAAGGATGACCCCAATCGAGTAGAGAACCTTATGGTGAAAAAAAATGCAGCTTGAGACCAGGTAAACTAAACCATACCGGTACAGTGGGAGTTTCATGTTTTGGGTCGAAATCAGGAGACCACTTGAGTAGCTTCATAGGTTTACAAGCGATGTTAAGATATTTTCTGGAGAAAATTCGAGTGTAGTCATCAGACATGAATAACTGAATCAATACATGTCTCCCATTCATGAGCCTCACTTTCCACTTTCCTGTTAATTTGAGGTCATGAAAACTTTTCCAGATAATTTTCATAGGTGGTTATCCCCTCTGAAATTTCTCAATAAGATCAAATTTGAATTTGTCAGTTAGAGTTGAAATTTCTGACTTGGAGAAAAAAAGTACTGTCTTCCCACTTTTTCTGCTTGCATTCTTAATAAAGGGACAGTCACTTATACCATCACGATGCTCCTTATAACTTAAAGGGAAGACAACTGCCGTCTTCCCTTGAGGATTACCCACCACGTAGGCAAAGGAGGTTTTGTCAGGTTCAACCGAAGAAGAAAGAAGCTCCATCACAACAAAGAGAAGCCCTGCAAGTCGGGCAGAGGGTAAAAAAGACGAGCCGAAGAGCTCGGGGCGAAGCTGCGCAGAAGACAGGAATCGTAATTGAAATGCACAGAAGACAGGGCGACGAAATCGTAGCTCGGCAGATGAAACTGCGGCTCGATCCGTGCAGAAAAGAACCGCAGAAGCTGGAAGGCGCGAAAGAGGAGACGACGAAACCACAGAAGCAGAAGCCGAAGCCCTTCGTCATTTGGCGCAAAAGAGAAGAGGACGATCGCAAGGTAAAGTCCTTCGTCGTCGTCGTCGTGTGCGGGAAACTGCGTTGTAGTCGTCGAGTATGGAATTAAACCAAGGTTTCACAATCGGTCGAAACCCTAGCAGAGCAGATCGCCAAATTTCTCTTTCTTTTTTCTGCTACCTTTCATGTGCTTGATTTCATAAATAAGTCATTTGGGTGCTTGGTTGTTTGAACTTTATGTGATAGAGGAACTGCTGCTCTTTTCTGTTGGGGTTTGAGTACAAAAACCACTTTAACCCTCCTCGAAGAACAATGGATTAACAGATAGTGTCTCTAGTTTTAGATGATAATGCCCTATTGAACTGTAAATCTGAATGAGGTTTGGTTATTAATAGGCTAAGTGATTAATTCCATTAAAAATTTTTATCTTTATATCTTTTACTTAAGTGAATTTATTCTGTGAAGACCAATGGTCAGTGAAACGAGTTGACTCTTATAACAAAGGCTTTGTGCTTCATTACTTGGCTCAGCATTTGTATTGCTGCCACATGGTCAATCCTCGTTGTTTTTGATACATTTGCTCCTTGGATCAAATGAATAGAATACTAAATTTAATACTTTGAATCTTGAAGCGATGTCTAGTAGCATTTTGGATAGTGGATCTGAAATTGCTAATGACGAAAGCATTCTTCAGTTGCAATAATTGTTCAATGAATTGGAAATCAGTAATTTAACACATGAATCAATGAGAATAGATCATTTATGTCACATACGCCAAACTTTTAGTGATGTTCAACACTGAAGTAGGGAATATCATATAGGAAAAGAGATAGAAAATACATATTTTATTAGAAAACTATCAGAAATACTGAAGTCTGATGTGCTTTAATGAACTTTAAAGCATGAAGACGCTCAAAAAATCAGTCTTTCTAGCTACACATTGTAAGGAAGAAGAGCCTTTTCTTAGTTTTTTTAATCATCATTTAAGGAATGATTGGATTGTATGCCAACTATTTTTCTTTCCCAGAAGATATGAGAAGTTATGTAGCACAACAAATTCTGCTTGGATTAGATTACTACTGGTTTCTTTGTACCGTTGTGGTCAAGCTAAGCTCTTGCACTGATTTGTTAAGCCGCTAAACTGAGTATTTCAGCTTTTCATTCAGGGCCTGAAACCTCTCAAGTGAGTTGTTGAAATTCGCAGAAGAAGCATATGGATTAGGTATGCAATTTTCCTCATCATATTTGACACATTGAAAATAAGATTCATTTCTAAACATTTCTTGGAGAACTTCTCCTGTTTATGTTGCCATACTGGTCTTTAATCATCATTGGAGCATACTTCTGTTGATACTTTCTGGTATACTAAGGTATCATTAAATTTTGTTTTTTATTTATTTTATGTTGGAATAAAATGTCAGGCAGCTTTTTTTTTTTTTTTGCTATACTGAATGGAAAACAGCCGAAACATGTCTTTGAATCTCTGCCCTCCTGAAGGAGCAAAATCCCCAATCATTAGCAATCAAACGTCCATAAAATATCATCAAGTTGGCACAAGCTGTTGAAGTGAAAAAAAGTTGGATACTTTTCCCATAAAATAGTTGGAAAAGGCTAGTTTCTCATGCAATATAAAGATTGTTGTTTAAGGATGTGGCTTCAAAAATGAAAATCATGAATCGAATCAGGCAAAATCAAGTCTCTTTTTTTACTTGCTAGTTTTGTACTCAAAACACAAAAATAAGAATAAGTTTCCTCATTCATCTTCCAGAATAATAGCTTCTTCCCATTAGCGTATTACTCAATAATTCAGATAGCAATCCCACATTCATACATCATTCATCCAAAATTAATGAATTATGATTCATAAATTAGCGCAACAAGAAAGTCATATAAAGGTGAAAAAATGTTGCTTCCTGATATTGGTTAATATTATTCTACTTTAAATTCAAGATGATATCTTTGTTCTTTTCAAAATGAGAACTCATATTGGATTGTGTTCACCCCCGAGCTCACCTCCGAGCCTAAGGCCAATGTAACAGCTTATTTTTTTGTGCCTCATCCTAGCCATCCAGTTTTTATTTTCTAAATAATAACTGGTTATGGTAGCTCAATCGATTGGATTATATGGAGAAGTGCATATAAAGTCATCTCCTAGATATGCTAGAATTGGCACAATTAGTTGATTGATCCATATTTGGTTGGTCCTTGACGACTGCCAACTTGCTAAGATATGTTATCTGTAGCCATGCTACCCAGTGGCTAAGACTTTTGCCCAAATTTCTTCTCAAAATTGTGTGGATTATTTCGTTCCTGCATTACTAACTTCAACAACCTCAACAATTGAGAAACTGCCACAAGCCGCATCTTGTACAAACTAGGGGCCACATCTTGAAGATTCCTTAATTCTCCCAAGCATCCTTTTCTTTGAATCTCCATTGCTTTCCGTAATATCTACCTTTTAATTGATTGGTCATAAGATGGCTGCCCATGTGGACTCCATCCTTTATGCTCTCCACTTGTCTATTACACTTATTTCTTATAAAACTAGGCAGAAAGTGTGCCCTTGTCACTTACCAAATCAACTTCACGCCTACAAAAGACTTGCTTATAGAATATCACCAGCATCAATGAACTTTAAGCCTAAAGGAAACTCTAAAGACATTTTTGTATTAAGGCAATCTTTAGTTCAAGTTTTAGGAATGATGTATACAGAGAAAAAAACTAGTTGTAGGCCTCATTTACAATGCAATTGACAGGTCAAAGTGTTGATAAACCTAAATTCTCTTTGTCAAACCACAATTAAGCCACTATGTGGAAGGGAACATAGCTTCCAAAGCTTGCATTATCTCCAACATGCTTTGTAAGTTTATGTAGTTTGTTGCAAAGACAGTTGTAGCATGTTATATAGGTATTATTTGAGAAAATTTGCCATCAAATTTTGTTGAACTTTATTATCTTTGTTTTTCTCAAGACGTTCTTGCCTTGCGGCTAGTTATCCAGTTTCTCTAAAATCAAATTCTGCAGTTTGTTGAGCTAAGTTTTTGCACTGATTTGTTAAGCCGCTAAACTGATTGTATTTCAGTTTTTCATCCAGGGCATGAAACCTCTCAAGCGATAGTTGAAATTTGCAGTAGAAGCACGTGGATTTGGTAATTTGTAAGTTTCCTCTTGATATCTGACACATTGAAATTAAGATTCATTTCTAAACAATTCTTGTAGAACTTCTCCTGTTTTTTCTGCTATACTGGTCTTTTTAATCATAATTGGAGCATGCTTCAGTTTGTACTTCCTGGTATACTAAGGCATCATTAAATTTATTTTTTATTTATCTTATGTTGGGATAATATCTCCTAATTTTTTTGCCATATTGAGTCAAAAACTACCGCAAGCATGTCTTTTAACCTCCGCCCTCCTGAAGCAGAGCAAAATCCCCAATCACGAGGAATCAAACATCCATAAAATATCATAAAGTTGGCATACTCTGTTCAAGTGAAAAAAAGTTGGATACTTTTCCCATAATATGCTTGGAAAAGGCTAGTTTCTCATGGCAATATAAAGATTGTGGTCTAAGGATGTGGCTTCAAAAATGGAAATCATGAATCAAAGCAGGCAAAATCAAGTCTCTTTTTTCACTTGCTAGTTTTGTACTCAGAAACAAAAGTAAGAATAAGTTTCCTCATATCATTCATCTTCTAGAGTAATAGCTTCTTGCCATTAGCGTATTACTCAATAAGTCACATAGCAATCCCACATTCATATCATCATTCAACCAAAATTATATGATTTATAAATTAACGCAACAAAAAAATTATATGAAGGTGAAAAAATCTTGCTTCCTAACCTTGGTTAATAATATTATTCTACCTTAAATTCAAAATGAAATCTTTGTTCTCTTCAAAATGAACTCATATTGGATTGTGTTTCTCCCTGCTAGCTCACCTCCACTCATTTGGCCAATGTAACAGTTCAATTTTTTTGTTCCTCATCATAGTCATCCGATTTTTATTTTCTAAATAATAACTGATTATGGTAGCTGAATCAATTGGATTATATGGAGAAGTGCATATCAAGTTATCTCCTTGATATGCTAGAATTGGCACAATTAGTTGATTGAACCATATTTGGTTGGTCCTTGATGACTGCCAACTTGCCAAGTTATGTTATCTGGAGCCATTCTACCCAGTGGCTAAAACTTTTGCCTGAATTTCTACGCAAAAATGTGTGTATGATTTCGTTCTTGCATGACTAACTTTAATAACCATTGCCTCTCTCTCAACCATTAAGAAAGTGCCACGAGCCACATCTCGTACAAATTATGGGCCACATCTTGAAGATTCCTCAATTCTCACATGCATCCTTTTATTTAAATCTCCATTGCTTTCTGGAATATCTACCTTTTATTTTATTGATCATATGTTGGCTGCCCATGCGGAATCCATCCTTTTTCCTCTTCATCTGTCCTGTTACACTTGCTTCTTATAAAACTAGTCACGAAGTGTGCCCTAGTCACTTACCAAATCAACTTCACGCCTACAAAAGGCTTGCTGATAGATTATCACCAGCATTAATTGACTTGAGCCTCAAGGAGAGAGTGAAGACGTTCTTGTATTGAGGCAATCTTTAGTTCATGTTTTAAGAATGATGGATGCAGGCTTCATTTACAATGCAATCGACAAGTCAAAGAGTTGATAAACCTAAACGTTCTTTGTTAAACCACAATTAGGCCACTACGTGGAAGTGAATATAGCTTCCAAAGGTTCATTCTATCCAACATGCTTTGTAAGGTTATGTAGTTTGTAACAAATGTAATTATAGCATGCTATAGAAGTACTTCTTGAGAAAATGGGTTTTGGGGAATCGGTTATGTGTCATCCAACAAAATTTAATATGTTTCGTATGACACAGACTATATTTATTGATATGTTGGAAGAACTGCACCAAATCATGGTCTCTATGGCTCCTTTAGGATGACTTCAAGAGAGGTGCTACATATAACTCTCTATATTTTATTACAAATTGAGTCTAACACATCATAAATAACTAATAAATATCTTTCACTTGGCTCGAATGCCTTGATCAGCTTATTTATCAGAAGTTATCGAATATGAAGAGCCAATATTCCAAAGTACCCCGATAGAGGTTTCACAAGATCAATGCTAAATGTCATACTTTAAGGTAGACTCATGTGTTTATCTTTTCTAAAATTTACTTACACGTAGTTACACTAATTTGTTATTTAAATGACTTAGGATTGTATTTGAGCAATTAATGGAATACATATAAATGCATGTGTCTAATAATAATAAGATTGTATATATTAAACATTTTGATTCATGAACATAGTTGTGACTACATGTGATTTCAACACGTGTTTCACTTTTGTAATAACTGAATGAGAATGAAGCACATGATAATCAGCTATTAAAATTTATTGCGGGAGTGATAAATTTAATTTCCCCGAGCTGCCTTTAGATTTGCTTGAGTAAAAGAAAATAAATATATTTTCTTTACAATACTAATGATTTTACTTTTAATAGAAAAATATTATTTAGTTGATGTTGTATATTCGTTATAAAAAGGTTATCTCAAGCCATTTCTTGACACGAAAGATCACATTATTGATTTTGAAAGATATAACCATATAGTTTGAGATAAAAATGAGATGTTTAACAAGTGGCACTCATCTCCACGTGATGTTATTGAGAAAATATTTGGGGTTTGGAAAAAAATGAGTTAGTCTAGGAGATATGCCTACATATTCTTTCAACAAATAAGTAAGGATTGTAGCTGTTGCAATGACTCTGCACAATTATATATGTTGACTTCCTTCACGCAGTGATATTAATTTTAGTAGTGCAGATGAAAATCAGTCACATGTCCCTCCTGAAATATATGAATATTGTCCAGAGCTGTTAATATTACAAGTTGATTGTGATTTAATTGATTCTTGTACACACCATTGAGAAGGTGTTGGAGAGATGAATGAGTTGCAAGAGCAAATTACGACTGCATTGTTATTGGATGAAGTAGAGTTGTCTATTACTTTTTTTTATTTTATTTTAGTGCTGTGAAAATGCTTAATGTTTATTATATTGGCTCTTTATGCAATGATATTCATGTTGAATATATATTTGTTGTAGTGTTTTTTTCATTTTTTTCAGCATGCATATTATCCCACTTAGGATGGCCATCTAGGCAACCGTGAGTGTAATATAAGTTTTATTTATATATATATATATTATTTAGAGGTCAATATGAGATATATGACCTAAATGGTTTTTCTAGATGACCTTTATGTTGCTATGAATTTTGACATAAATAAGATTGACAACAAGACAACTAATATCCATTTTTTTTTCAGTTATATGACTATTGAGATTCTTTTGGAGGGCCTTTGTGCTGATATGTTTCTATGACATATACAAGTTTGTATTATTTGGTTTAAAGGAAACCAAGATTTCATTTCTTTAAAATCTTTAATTTTCTTATAATGAGAAATTATGTTTCGGTTTATCTTTGTTCTGAGAACTCACAGTTTTATGAATATTTAATTATGTATTTCTATTATTCTTCTTAGTTAATATTTTATATAATTGTATCATTGTCCCATTAAGGCATGCTAATTTTATTTTATTAATTCGCAACTTTTCAGTAAATGTGAGCTCAATGACTTCTGGAGCTTCTAAAGACTTGTATTGCAACTTTGGATTGCAGTGATCATTCATTTATCACGAAGATAGAATAACTATGAGAAAGTTTTACAAGTGTTCAAGGAATAGTTCAACATACGAGTGTGACTTCTTTAAATGGACAGATCAATGTGATGATTCTTTCCCAGAAAGTGATCAGTTGTGGAGAGTGTTTTTGGCGAAGTTACTCCGTAGGATTGATTGTTTGCATTTCAAAATTAATATTTTGATAACATTAATTGTTTAATATTTTTTATTTTGATTTTGAAAATATTGATTGTTGTTTAATATATTTTTTTTATTTAAATATGACACTCAATAGGATGCAATGAAGAAAAAGGATTCATGTAGCCAAACTCACTTCGTGGGATAAAAGCTTGTTGTTGTTGTTGTTGTCGTCGTAATTTGATTGTCGAGTTACTAATTGTTAAGTGAGATGTTATTTCTAGGTGTAATACTTGAATTTTTGAGATCTTAAGGATTTGAATGTAATTTTTTATTTTCTTCTATAAATTATCAAGCATGGAATAATTGTCTTACAAAAAACACAACAATATAGAAATAAAAAATATCTTCTTTTCGTAAGGAGCGACAAACAAAAACTTCCCTACAACAATTTCCTCTCACAACTGTTGTGTTGCGGCTTTCTAGTAGGCTGCAACTACCCCATGCAGATCCTTAAACTCCAATTTTTACATCCATACCAACTTATAGGTGCATGGGGTGCATTTTTCTTTTTAAAAATTAAAATGGTGGTATTTTCATGTGATATGAAAGATTTGAATGGTATAAATGTAATAAACAAAAGCTTAGGTGTTTGAAACGTAAATAGATAGGAATACGAGTGATCACAAATTTGCTGTGCGGTGTCCGATCATGACTACTAAAATACATTTTTTTTGTATTTTTTTATTATTAGAGTGTGGCTCACTTTAATTTTTTCACTATCCTGATCAGACACCTCACTCAAAAATTATTGTGTAAAAATTTGGGTGTGTGGTGTCCGTACGCAATAATTTTTCTAGGAACAGTCTGGTATGTTTGTAGATGCCCCCTTTTTTTTTTTTCATTGTTTTCCACTTTTCTAAAGGTTTTGCATTATACAAATTTTATTTTATTTTATATTTTTTTTAATAAACTGTGGAAATTGTAATTTTAAACATTTGAGGATAGAGAAATGTGAAATTTCATAATTCTACAGCTTTGAAATTCATATATTTACTTTATCATATTAAATGTCACGTCAAACTGAAGCTGTACGGCTTGAAATAGCCTAAAACTATTGAATAATGGAATTGACAATTTTACCACTATTGGCAACCTCATACTTTTATTTTTGGCATATTTACAAACAAAGCCCTCAAACCATTGCTATTTACGGAACTAGCACTCGTATTTTCTTTATTTGGCAAAAATGGTAAATGTAGGCTTAGGATTTTATTGTAAATTTTGATATTTAATTTGAAAAATAGATGAAAGAGATGGCTAGATTTGTAAATAATAATGTTTGAATGTTATTTATTTAATTGCCTTCTTTTTATAGAATGAGTGCTGAAAAATTATCTTTTAGGGTTAATTATTTTATCTTTAACTAACATGTTGTGCATTGGAGCGTTAAATAGTATTGTAAGTAATTAGGGTGTAAACGAGCCGAACACGAGCGAGCCTAGGCTCAGCTGGTGTTCGGTTCGTTCATATTTCAAGCTCAAAAAATGTGTTCGTCTTCGACTCGTTTGCTTAGCGAGCCGAACACGAGCCGTTCACGAACAAAAAGTCATTTTTACAACCCTAATCATGTAGTCATAAGATGTTAATGATTGTGGCAATGTTCAAAACATCATTTGAATTTAATTTAATAAATTTTGTTCTATTTTCTTCATCAGTACTTTCAATTGATTAGAAATCTTTGTAGCCTTGTAGTCAATACTACTCGTCAAAGATATATATAAAATTGATTAGTAGTATTTCGAGCCAAAAAGAGCCGAAAACGAACGAACAAATATCGGTTCGTGTTGTGCATATTCGGCTCGTTAACTTAGCGAACGAGCCGAAGAAGAGCTTCTTAACGAGTCGAACACGAGCTGTTCGCGAACAACAAGAATTTGCCTTTTTTTCTATTTTTATTTTTAATGTCATGCATTTGATCAGATGTTTTTGGATTTTACTTTGGATTAATTTGACCTGCCCTTTTTTAATTGAAATTATTATCATTAAAGTTGACATTAACCCTAAACTCTAGAGTCCCCAAGTTTTGGTTAATGATAAAAATAATAATAATTATTATTATTTTGGATTATAGTTTTTTTATTATGTGCAAGTGGAATCATATAAATCCAAAGTTTATTTAATTTTTTTTATTTTTTAGCATTGTCAAATATATTTTTTTAAATGTGATATAAAAGATTTGTAGGGTAAAAATATAAAATAAAAAAAAAACAAAATTGAAGGTTAGATATATAAATACATAGGAATTATGTGGCATGTATGCAAATTCCCAAAGATTTGGCCCCATAAATTAAAATAAAATTGAATGAAGTCTATTTTGCAATTAATTAATTTAATTTAATTTATTTATTTTTAATAGCCTTTTGGCATCCGGCCGAATGCGGCTGGCTGCCGCCCTTCCAAAAGCCGCATAATGCGGTTCAAAAGTACAATGGGGACAAATTTAGTTTACATTATAATACTTATTATTTTTGGATGGAATGTTTATTTTAAATAAAATATAAGTCAGGACTTTTGTGTGGAGAGGCTCCCAAACTTTATCGTTATAAATAAATATATTAAAATAAATATAAATTTTTTTTTTGGGATATTTACATGCAAACCACCCAACTACAATTCATGTGTATTTATGTAGCTGATAGCTAAACTTTACTTTCCACTTTATATTAAATAAATCCTCCTATCAAATAAAAAATATCATTATTTAAGGGAAAAAAAAGAAATATGCCTTCGCACGCACAGTAAGGTGGTATGGTATGTGATACGCTGCCAACAAATTTTCATCATCTGACATGAATCTCGAGGTAATATTTTGAGCAATAAATATTCAAATTTTGATAAAAAGTCATTGAGTGATCCGATTTTAGTAAATTTATAGTTAAACTGAATGACTCGATGAGAAAGATTCAATGATATCAAGGTTAGTCCAATCAGAGTCAAATCAAGTCAAGATCAAGCGATTAAATCATTCTTGAAAGATTTCTGGACATATTTGAAAGATTAAATGAATGTTGAATTCAACGAGTTTATAGTCGAATCGAGCGTCTCTACAAGACGAATCCAATGAGCAAGACGAATCCAATGAGCTCAAGGAGCTCAAGATTGCTCAATTCCGATATCGTTAAGACACTCAAATGTACATCAAATGCCATCCGATCGAGGGAAGCTCTCCGAACCATCAAACATTAATAGTTCATATTCTTGTATTAATTGCACTCAGAACACTATAAATAGAGCCTCACCCCTCACATGAGGGAATTAGACTTGAGAGAGAACTTAAGGTTTTGAGAAGAAGCTTAACTCCAACATCATTTCTGCCACCGCAAACTATCGTCGACCACCACCGATCACCGCTAACCTTCGTCGATTACCGCCGACCGTCATCAACTATTATCGAACACCGCTAACCAGAGCCGTCAGTCGACGTTGTATCTTAGAAAATCTAGTAACCCTTTCCCATCTGTGGGACAAGGGGGGCTTCTGTAATCATCAACTCATAGTGGATTTTTTTTAACTGGGTCAGACAACGTGGTTTTTTCCCTTATGGGTTTTCCACGTAAAAACTTCTAGTATCATCACATGTTGATTCTCTTTCATCTGAGTGTGTGCTGAATCCTCGTGCAACGCTAAGACGATAATCCATTACTCTACTGCCGCGAATTTTCTAGCATGCATTAGTATGTATGTAAGAATTGAAGTTTAGGTGTTGCATGTGTAAATACATAGGAATTGAGGGCATGTATGTAAATCTTTCAAATTTTTGTACAATCATAGTATGATTTTGTTAGAATGTGCAATTGATGTTTGAATGAAGTCGATATCAAGTTTGAATCATATTCAAAATTTGTTTGAAATTTGTTTGAAATACGCAAGATTAAATTCGAGGATGTTTTATCAAGTAAAATTGAACGATGTAGTGTGTGAAAGATTTCCAAATGTACAATCTGAGCGCGGACCAACTAATCTGAGTACGTGGTGCTTTAATATATATATATATATATATATATAAAGAATTTGGTGGTATGTATATAAATGCCCCAAATAAAACAATTAAAATTAAAAAAAATCATAATATATTCCTTCCAAATTTAATGATTTTTAATGGTGGCCTTCACCGGCTGTGTTAAGAACAAAAACGGAAAACATTTAGAAAATGTACATAAATAACACAACTATATATCTAACACCTAAAATATTTATTGCATATACATATAATACTTTGCTCATCAATCTATGCATGAAAGATGCATGCCACATTTAATAAACTTAATGACCACAATATCCTCGTGGTGATGTTAGTTTTTTTTGCATATTATATACCTAAACATAATAATTTAACTACCAGTTGTGGTGTGCATGGAAATATAAAAAAATATTACACGTAGAGCTACGTGCAGAGTCCAATAAAATTACGCCGTGGAAGTGATCGGTCTGGTAACACGAGGAAATATTCATTTTGTGTTATTCAGGGGTTATTGTGTTTTATTCAGGTATTATTGTCTTCTGGGAATATTCCCGGTGTTATAATAACACAATAACACATTAGTAATACTTGAATAACACACAATAACACTTGAATAACACACAATAACACTTGAATAACACGAGGGGAATATTCTCTTGTGTCGACCACCTCTATGACGTAATTTCATTGGTCTTCGCAAGTAACTCTACGTGCGGAGTTTTGATGTAATAGTTTTTCCATGTAAGTGCCCATTTTTTAAAAAAAATATTTTCATGATTAAAAATAAAAGAGCGGTTACATTAACATCACCCAAAATATTATTATTTACAAATTAAACATCCTCTTTCTCCCTACTCATATTTTTTCTTTTAAATGTATGGTTTTGATGGTTATAAATAGCAAAGTTTGTTATGCTCTTTATGTAATTGTCCCTCTCCCACAGCTTAAAACCCTGCCTTCATCCTTTCCCCACTCCACCATGAAATCCCTCTAACTTCTCCGTCCCCAAGTTCCAGAAACGAGCAATTTTCAGCATAACTCTCAGATAATCCATTGATTCTCAGAGAAAAAAATCGACGAAGCGCAGGAGCTCAACGGAGGTCTGAAAGGTTACTGGAATCCGAGAGCCTATCAGAAGCTCGATCGCAGCGGTCGGCGATCGAATAAGAGAAAATTGAAGCTGGGAGGCGGGTGGAGGGTTAAGGTATCTCCGAAGCTGAAGATCTTACAAGCGTTTTGGCCGAATAGGATTTTTGCCCTAATCCGGCAAGGCTACGTGCGCGCGATGTTGGGATTTGCCGGCAAGCTCTGGTACGGCAATGGCCAGAATGAGTACGTGGGACTGATTGGAGGTCCGTCGAGGAAGGAATATGAGGAGCGGTTGATTCTCCAGTTACAGAAACAGATCTTGGAGCGGAACCGCCGTTACGCCGCCGCCGGGATCACCGGTGCTCACAAGTGCGACGCGCTCCGGCGAGAACGGGTTGTAGGTGTGGTGGTCTGGGTATAGGGAGCAATTATTGAGTGCGGACGCCACATGTTGATTGGTGGCATTTTATTGCCATCACAATACTATCAAAATATCATGAATCTGAATCTATATCATCTACACGTAATATTTTTTTCGTTTGTAAGTCGGAAAGAATTGTTAATGACAGAAGTTGCGGGCAATTAATACATTGGTTTCATAGTTTTAAAAAGTACACTTGATTGTTTAATTCGTCAATATCAATATTTTGGATGATCTATATGTAATTATTCATAATAATTATTGGTATCTATGCATACAAGAAATATGCAGCCCAATCATTTAGAGGAATTGATGCCAATTGAATCTATTGGTCCTAATGGAAGTGTAGAACTTGTGGGATGCACTAATTGTACTATCATTGTCATCACCTCTTGATTGACTAAGAAATTGTTCATATAAATACCACTTTATTCCTATGTATTTACTTATCAAATATTATTTTATATATATTCATATATGTCATCTTATCTAATGTATGAGAAGGTATATTTTATTTTTTTAGTTAAAATTATGACATTTTATGACACATTATTTATACATGAAAATCAATATTTCGTTTTATTTCAATTTAAAAAAATGGAATTTCTTATGTGATATAAAAGATTTGAGCAGTATAAATGTAATAAATAGAGTTTTGGTCTTAGATATGTACTAATATACAAAGAAATTGGGCGGCATGTATGTAAATGCTGCTTTGATCTTTTTATGAATTGACTAATACATAACAAACAATGTTATAAACCATCAACTAATAAGACATTTTCAATAATTAAGAACTATTTCTTTTAAAAATTAGCTAAACTAGTTACTTTTGAGTGGTATAATAGCCAAGCATCACTTTTCTACATATTTTGGAATCCAATGCTAAGAATGTATTTTTATCACCAGTCATGTAACCCGAGCAACGGTTATCTAAATACCAAATAACTTTATTGTTTCTAATGTGCATGTTTTCTATCACATAAAATTAGCTAGTAATTTTAGGAACCTAGACCATTTGGTCCCTTTTAAGGGAAAGGAGAATACATGTTCTGATGAATTTAAGGATTTTTTTTTTTACTTTTCATTTTAATGTGTTCGTGTGAGATCTATATAGACATATGATGCAATATTTCTAATTGTTGCGCATGAAAGTTAGGAGTTTTTAGGAAATGCATGCATAATTTTTTTTTTTGGATTTAAAGTTATTCTTCGTAAAAGAGTATCCTTCTATAAGTGTCACTTGATGTAGTGAAAATTGTAGTTTAGGATTAGTGCTCAATTTTCTAAGTTCTAATATTTATTTTCTAAGATTCTCACTTGCACTTTTAGTCATTCCTAAATTGGCATGTAACCTATGAGTTTGTTCTTAAAGACTTTCAAATATACTTTCTAAATCATAATATGTTTCTTATAGATCAAAATGCTTGAGATTTTTTTTTGCAATCTCTTCATAAATACAATGTTTTTTTAGGTGTTGTGTTCTTGAAGACTTCAACATTATACAAAATTAATGGTAGAGTGATCTAAATTTCCCCATACAAAATTTTTATGATCCATGTGTTCATGGGCATTGACTAGAAACTCGTGAACCATCGGTATTACGACTTTACCAAGCTCAGCTACAAAATGGAGCTTACTCTGTTTAAAATTATTTGCTCTACTGAGCTACCCGGGCTAGAGAAATCACGCTTTGTAATGAGCTTAAAATTTTTAAGGGCTTCTTCATACCTATCTTGTGCTTTGGTACTAATAATAAGACATGCGTCATAGGTACCCAACGCCAAACTCTTCCCCTTCAATCCTCTGTGGGACATCTTCCTTTCATGAATTTGAGAAGAAGAAGAGTGTGAGGGATGGAGATTATAGAAATAGATTCATGAAATAAACATAAAATTTTTCATCTCTGAACACCGTTTATAAGGGTTGAGTGTTGCAACGCTGATATGCAGCGCCACGGTGCTAGCCTTTGACATGGTCAAATTGCGTAAGCAAACAATCCAATTTTTTGTCTGTTACAAAAGGATCTCATGAATTGATTAATGTGGCATGGTGGTGCTTGGTCTCGATGCAATGGGCTGAGGTAAGGCTTGGTCAAACGTAGTCAACTAATTTTAGGTTACACTTGTAATGCGATTAACCATCAATGAAATCAATTGAGTGCCACGAAGGTAGGGGTCAGTGATACGCCTAAAATATATAGTGTTTTTAGACACATTTTTATACTTATTTTTGAGATATTGCGTTTTAATGGAAGGTATTTGTATGTTTTTCTTGCAGGTACAAGTAAAAATATGAAAAATACAAAAAGGAGTGAAAAAGGATTAGATATGGAGCAAAAATGCAAAAGTGGTGCAAAAGAGTTTTGGCGCCTAAGTGCCAGATCTGGCGCTTAAGTGCTGGTGAAATAGAGAAGGTCGCACCTAAGCGCCAGAGGTCCCGCGGTTAAGCACCAGAGGTGGTTATTTGAAGGTTTAATTCATTTCACCGAATTCTGAAGGGACATTTGAGGCACTTATTGGCTAAAGATGGTGGCTATGACCACTAGAAACGAAAATATGATTAAAAGATTTGTGAAAAGAGGCATCCTTTGGAGAATACATCGAATTTGGACATATTTTGAAGAGTTACCAAGACACCTTTTGGAAATTTATAAAAGAAGGAAGTTGAGACATCTAGAAGTGTGCTTGAAAAGGGAGAGTCTTGAGAAGATCTTGAAGAAGTTTGTGGAGGAACGTTTGGAGAGATTTTCAGGCACCATAAATTTACTTTATCTTTTTTGTTTTTAGTTTTATTGTGAGAGTTAAGAGTGTTGTAAAAGATAAAAGATTCAAAGAAACTTCAAGAGTTTGGTGGAGGATTTGAGATAACTTGAATTACTTTAATTAAATTCTACAATCTTAAGTAAAGGTTTTTCATAGTTAAATTCCCGAATTTACCTTTCCTTTAATTTTCTCTATTGGATCCATACTGGGTTTTTAAAGAAAACTCTATATTACTTGAAACGATAAATATATTTGCATAGCACTCCTAGTGAGAAAACTATTAATCTAAATTTTATAATATTACATTTGTTCTCACTAGAAGCTATTGGTTCAAGATTTTGGCCATATTCGGGAACATAAATATCTGTGTAATTACGGGTTGGGACAAGGGTCCTTAAGAAAATCTAGATCCGAAACTACAAGTATAACAAAAACTTTCTAAACGACTTCAGAACCTTAGCCTCTATCTCTAGAAATTACTACTCGAGTAAACTTGGTGCGGCTATTTTCAAAATTGCTTAGAGAATTAAAAGAGATACTTCAATCTTGGATTACTCAGATAATGTCCCACACTTTGATAATATAGGCATGCGAGTCCAATTCTTCTTTGAAAAACTTAAAGAGAAATGCACCTATATCTCTATCTAGAAGTAATTGAGGAAGAAAATATATAGTTCATGTTCCCAAATTTATACGCCCAAACAATATGGATTTAGCAAGTATGAGAAGATTATCAAACCAAATTGAAAACATTTCAAAAAGTCGTTCAAAGAAACTTACTACCTTACAAAAAATTCTGTCAAGAAATCATGCCTGAACAAAGATAGGGGTATTTGAAGGTATAAAATTAAAATGACATCCTCATAAGATAACTTATTTTGCCGTTCAAGAAGAACACTTAGCTACTAATTGTCCAAAAAAAAAAGATTAAGAAATTGTCATATTAGAAGGGTGTTTCAACACGGATATAATAGACTTGGGCTGCTAAATTTGGGATACATATTCTATCAATATCATCAATTCAAATGATACCCTTGAAGAAAAGGAACGCGCGAACTTCCAGTTTATAAACGATATCCTTGATAACCCAATACTTCAAGACTCCTTAGATATATTGGATCAACAATTCATGAATATGGAATACATGCCTGAATGAAATTAAGGTCTTAACGAAGACAAAACAAACTGTGAGTATTGCCACTAGTATCAAGCGATTCATAGAAGGTATAAATGTAAGCATTGTCATGTTCAAACATATTATAAATGTGTCCACGAAAAATATGATGTTCTTTATCCTAAAGTTTTAACTGATTTCAAAATGAAACACCCACTTCTTGAAAAAAAAGGTTAGGATACTTGAACGACATTTCAATTCCATTGAAGAAAAAATGGAAATGATCATAGGTTATGATAAGGACAATTGGAAAACAATCTGAATGACAAAAACCTCATCAATACCTATGAAGATAATCAAGAATCACTTGATCTTGTGCTCAATAGTGTTGAAATAGAACTGGAAATAGAATGATTGCTCATCATCTACAATCTCGAGAAAATTCATCAAGTCCAAGTTCTAGCTATATTAAATAATCATGACTATGAAATCATTCTCTCTGCTTTCATTGATACAAAAGCAACTAATAATTCAATTTCTGTTGATTTGGTACCAGCTACCATATTACTTTGAGTGATACATTTAGGCGTACATCTCAACTCGATGGTTTCGTGTTGAATTTATTCATATTATTAGAAAATGTTATCTGTTTCTCCGAACTCATTATCAGAATTGGTCCCAATGTTATAACATTGAAGAAATATTAATTCATTATGAGTTTCCCGATTCACAATCATCTATCAAACTTATTTTGGGACTCAATTTCTTCTTGAAATCTAATGGAGATTTGATGCTTACTTCAAATTACCTTACCATTTTTCATCATTCTGCTACGATTCCTATCATTTTTAGTTATGCTCATACAGAGTATGCTTGGTTGCATGGTGACAAGAATTTAAAACTTCTTACATCAAAAATTTTAACCAAAAATATTTCTGAAAAGAAATAATGTAAAAAAAACAAAGCAAGTGTGGTTTTAATGGCTTGATCTAAGCTTAATTTGACTCGGATTGGACTAATTTAGGTAATATTAGATTCTTCTCTCGAGTCGATCATTTTAACTATAAGTTTGCTTAAATCGGAGGATTGGATGAGTTTTTATCGATGTTTGAATATTTATTGCTCAAAATGCAGTATGTAGATCAATGTCATGCCTCGAGATTCATGCCAGATGATGAGATTTGCTGGAGATATATCAAAAATGTCACTACTGGTAAGAAGGGGGAGAAAATGGATTATTAAGTGGTTCATATATATTCTTCAAGATGTAATAAGAGACTATGATAATTACTATTTATAATTATTTCAAATTGTGAGTTTATGATCACAAATTCACAATACCTTATAACGTGTGACATGTGTTCGTGAAACCAGTTAGGATAGTCATAAACATTAAAATAAAAAGTCATTGATGCTAGTGATTATTGTTTTCGCAATATTTGTCTTTGAATCGTTTAAAGTTCTCTAAAATTATATTTCTTACTCCTCTACACATTAAAGGCATGCGTTTATGCAAGCCATTATAGAGTATTGCAAGAACAAAGGCCAAAATTTAAGGTGATGCTTGAGATTAGGGCTGTCAAAAAAGCTCGTTGTTCGTGAACAGTTCGTGTTCGGTTCGTCAATGAGTTCGTGTTCGATTCGTTCGATAAGTAAACGAGACAAGCACAAACAAATTTTTTTCGTTCGGTTAGTTAGACGAACCAAACACGAACAGTGATGCGTTCGTTCGTGTTCGAATCGTTATTGTTTGAAATATAAAATAATATAAAATAATTATATATAAAAAATTTATTATATTTTAAAACATTAAATTTTATAAATTATAATATATAATAAAATAATAATAATAATATATTAATATACTATAGTAGTAATATAATATTGAATATTTATATAATATAAGTTATATAATTAATATATAATATTATTTTTATATATTAATATTAGGGATGTCAAACTGGCTCGTCGTTCGCGAACAGCTCGTGTTCGGTTCGTGTTCGGCTCGTTCGTTAAGAAACGAACACGAGTGTTCGACTCGTTCGTTAAGAAACGAACACGAGCTTATTTCAAACAAACTAAATTTTCGAACACGAACACATGAACACATGCTTTGTTCGTTCGTGTTCGATTCGTTTACACCCCTACTTGAGATATGGACTCTGATATCCTTATATATGGATGACACATGTAATGTGTAAAAGAGTTCCAAATGTACAATCTGAGCCTCTTTTATAGTTTTAAATAATCCATATATATATATATATATATATATATGGCTATGTTAATTTACTCTCTTAAATTCATTTCTAATTATGTATTTCTTTCTAGCTTAAACTAAAATTGCATGTACAAAATATATAATTGTAAATCTTAGACATTGAAGAAGATGAAGCTTGAATAATTTAATTGTGTTTGTATTTTTTTTTTTTAAATTTCATTTGGGTAGTGTGATGTATGTATTCATTTGTTTGGTAAATATTGGATGGTACATTTGTAATTTAGTTAAATTATTGATTGTAAAATTATATCAATGCATCATATTTATTCTCTAAATATTGTAAACAAATGTTTAAAGTACTATATTTTTTCATCAAATATATGTATGTATCTATTTAAATATCTATTATTGTAATATGTTTATTAATTCCAAAGGGTCTATTTATAACGGAACACGAGCACACCGTTCACGAGCCAATTTCTAATATGAGTGAATTTGAAATATAATTAATTTCAAACACACTAAACACGAGCCAAGCCTCAACTCGCTGTTCTACAAAAAGGAGAGGAAGATTTACATACATTCCCCTCAATTTTCATGTATTTACATGTCTGACATTTTAAAAGTCAAAGTGATAATATTTTTAGTGATATGATAGATTTGGGTGGAATTAATATAAAAAAAAAATAAAGTTTTGATGTTACATATATAAATACATAATAATTTGGCGGTATGTATATAAATGCCCCAAATAAAACAATTAAAATTTAAAAAAAAATCATAGTATATTCCTTCCAAATTTAATGATTTTTAATGGTCGCCTGGCCCTTTTACCGTATTTAAAAAAAAAAAAAAAAAAAAAAAACATTTTTTTCTTAAGAAAATCTACATAAATATCACAACTACTATGCATGAAAGATGCATGCCACATTTAAAAAACTTAATGACCACAATACCCTCATCCTGATGTTAGTTTTTTGCATATTATATATGTAAACATAATAATTTAACCACCAGATCAAGAATTTTATGGTATACATGTAAATACCCATTTTTTTAAAATTATTTTCATGATTAAAAGTAAAAAAAGGGGCGATTACATTCACGTCACCCAAAATATTGTCATTTACAAATCAAACCACCTCTTTCTTCCTACTCATTTTTTCTTTTAAATGTATGGATTTAATAGTTAAAAAATGCTATAAATAGCAAAGTTTGTTATGGGCTTTATGCAATTATCCCTCTCCCACAGCTTAAAACCCTTCCTTCATCCTTTTCCCCCTCCACCATGAAATCCCCAACTTCTCGGTCCCGAAGCTCCAGAAAAGAGCAATTTTCAGCATAACTCAGATAATCCATTGATTCTTAGAGAAGCTATTACAAACTGAGAACCAATGGAGAAAATCGACGAAGCGCAGGAGCTCAACGGAGGTCTGAAAGGTTACTGGAATCCGAGAGCCTATCAGAAGCTCGATCGCAGCGGTCGGCGATCGAATAAGAGAAAATTGAAGCTGGGAGGCGGGTGGAGGGTTAAGGTATCTCCGAAGCTGAAGGTCTTACAAGACTTTCGTCCGAAGAGAATTTTCGCCCAAATCCGGCAAGGTTACGTGCGCGCGATGCTGGGTTTCGCCGGCAAGCTCTGGTACGGCAATGGCCAGAATGAGTACGTGAGACTGATTGGGGGTCCGTCGAGGAAGGAATACGAGGAGCGGTTGATTCTCCAGTTACAGAGACAGATCTTGGAGCGGAACCGCCGTTACGCTGCAGCCGGGATCACCGGTGTCACGCGCTCCGGCGAGAACGGGTTGTAGGTGTGGTGGTCTGCGTATAGGAAGCAATTATTGAGTGTGGACACCACATGTTGATTGGTGGCATTTTATTGGTATTGCATTGCAATATCAATATCAATATCATTATAATACTATCAAAATAAAACGAATTTGAATCTGTATCTGCACGTAATATTTTTTTTCGTTTGTGGTGGTCTGCATCTAGAGAACAATTATTGAGTGTGGACACCTCATGTCAATTAGTTACATTTTATTGGTATTGCATTGCAATATCAATATCATCACAATACTATCAAAATATCATGAATCTGAATTTTGTCCTTTGCACATGTCTAAGTTGGAAAGAATTGTTTAATAGCAGAAGTTGAGGGCAATTACATACAAATCACCCGAAACTTATTATTTATAAACCAATCACTCTCTTTCTTCTATTTTTCAAATTCTCACTCAAATATGAAAATTCATGGTAAAACTCAAACCCATATTTTTCATTTTTATTAAGTTCTCAATAGTTTGATGATGGAACGTGTAAATATATTGCTTTCATAGTTTAAAATAATCACCTGGATGTTATGTTTAATTTGATAATATCAATATTTTGGATGATCTATATGTAATTATCCCTAATAATTATTGGTATCTATGCCTACAAGAAACATGCAACTCCATCATTTAGAAAAATTGATGCAAATTGAATCAATTAGTCCAAATGGAAGTGTAGAACTTATAGGATATACTTAATTGTATTATCACTGTCATCATCTTCTGATTGACAAAAAAAACATCCATGTACATACGACTGAACGGATTAGAGGTTGAAGTTTTATATATATATATATATATTCATATATGTCATCTTATCTTATGTATGAGAAGGTATATGTTATTTCTTTAGTTAAAATTATGATATTTATGGCACCTTATCTATACATAAAATCCGTATATCACTTTTTTTTCCAAGTTAAAATCTATACATGAAAAACTAGACTTTTGGTCTTAATGTAAAAAAAAATAGAGTTTTGATGTTAGATATATACTTAAATACAAAGAAATTTGGTGGCATGTAAGTAAATGCTCCTCTGATATTTTTAAGAATTGATTAATACATAACAAGCAATGTTTTAAACCATCAACTAATAAGACATTGCCAAGAAATTAAGAACTATTTTCTTGCCAAAATTACCTAAGTTAGTAACTTTTGTGTGGTATAATCACCAAGCATCACTTTTCCACATATTTTAGAATCCAATGCAAAGAATGTGTTTTTATCACTAGTCATATAACCCGAGCAACAGTTATCTAAATACCAAATAACTTTATTGTTTCTAATGTGCATGCATTATATCACATAAAATTAGCTAGTAATTTTAGGAACCTAGATCATTTGATCCCTTATAAGAGAAACGAGAGAATGCATGTTCTGATGAATTTAAGGATTTTTTTTTCCTTTTTCATTTTAATGATGTGTTCATGTGAGGTCTATGTAGGCATAGTGATGCAATATGTTTAACCATTCTGCATGAAAATTATGAATTTTTAGGAAATGCATGCATAATTTTTTTTTGGATTTAAACTTATTCTTCCTAAAAGAGTATGCTTCTATATGTGTCACTTGATGTGGTGAAAATTGTGCTGTAGGATTACTGTCCAATTTTCTAAGTTCTAATATTTATTTTCTAACATTCTCACTTGCACTTTTAGTCATTCCTAAATGGACATGTTACCTATGGGTTTGTTCTTAAATACTTTCAAGCATACTCTCTAATCATGATATGCTTCTTCTAATTCAAAATGTCTGAGATTTTTATTTGCGAGTTCTTCCTAAAAGAGAATGCTTCAATTAATTTTGTGTTCTTGGAGACTTCAACACTATACCAAGTTAATGTTAAAGTGATTTAAAGGGGCCTAATTTCCATGATCCATGTGTTCATGGGCATTGGCCAGGAACTCGTGGGCCATCGGGATTACGACTTTACCAAGCTCAGCTACAAATGGACGTCAATTTGTTTAAAATTATTTGCTCTACTAAGCTCCTCGGTCTAGAGAAATCACGCTTTGTAATGAGCTTACAATTTTTAAGGACTTCTTCATGCATATCTTGTGCTTTGGTGCTAATAATAAGACAAGTGTCATAGGTACCCAACGCCAACATCTTCCCCTTCAATCCTCTTGGTGACATCTTCCTTTCACGAATCTAAGAAGAAGAAGAGTGTGAGGGAGGGGAGCTTGTAGAAATAGATTCATGGAACAAACAAAAAATTTTTCACCTCTGAACACCGTTTATAAGGGTTTCAGTGTTGTAACTCTAATATGCAACACCACTGAGCTATCCTTTGACATGGTCAAATTGCTAAGCCAATAGTTCAATTTTTTGCCAGTTACAGAATGTTCTCATGATATGATTAATGTGGCATCGTGGTGCTTGGTATCAGTATAATGGAGCTGAGGTAAGGCTTGGTCAAACATAATCAACTAATTTTAGGTTACACCTGTAATGTAATTAAGCATCAATGGAATTGATGGAGTGACATAAAGCCAGGGGTTAGCACTGCTACATTGATTTGATTTATCGGGTCACACAGGTATTGATAAATAAAAGATCTATTACATACAATTTTGCATGTGATAACAAAGTATGATGCATAGGCACTAGTTAGGGCTATATTGCTAATTAAAGTCTTTTAGGCACTATGACACCAAATTTTTTTTGTAAAGGAGGCTGAGGCATGCATTACGGGAATGAAAAGGACATCTCTAGGTGATGCAAGTAGCATTGAAATCCCAATAGATATCTTCTTTGAAGAGTTAAGTCTATAAATTATATTTCATGATATAGGGAAATTTTGAAAAACTTCTTTAATATATGTATGTGTCCTCAAATGGTGATTTATATTCCTAACTTATTAAAAACTCGTGCTCTTCTATTCCATCATGTGGTAACTATTCGATTATGATACTTACAATTTGAAAGATATTGATCATGATATACACTTGTATTTGGTTTCTTTGATCACTCACAAAAGAGTTGATTTCCAAATTTTGATAGAAAGTATTTCATTTTAATGATAAGATATTCTTAACATTAATATATATATATATATATATATATATAGAGAGAGAGAGAGAGAGAGTTGAACGATTCATTCAAATTCTAAAATATTAAATAAAGAACAAGCTTCTGATTTGATCTGATTTTATATTAAAATTTAAGAATAACATTCTTGAACCCATTGTTCCTCCTCATAATAATGAGAAGTATAGGAAGAGGATTGGTAATTTTAATCTTTATGCCAATGTTAAAAAAAATATTTGGTTTATGTTGAAGTAGGAAATTAAGGTGGAGATTCTTGTGGATCATGGCCAATTTTTTTCATGTGAAAGCCAAGAACACTCCCAGAGGAACATGTTCTAACTAGTTAATTACTTTATAAAGAATACCCAAGCATCCTCTCGATAAAAGAGATTTTGCTTGTATTATCGTAAACCTGAGGAAATAGGTTATCAAAGGAAGACTATTTCATATGGGAAAGTCCTGATGCTTCAAATCTCAAGCTAAGACATCTGACAGAGAGCGAGTCTCTTACATCCCGAATGGGCAGCGGCTCAAAGGCATACGAAGCCCACGGAATAACCAAAATCATCTTGATGGGGATATCTCAATGCGTCAAAGCACATCCAGGCCATAAGGGCAGATGACAAATCATCGTATCCCAAATGAATGATAGCTCATCGACATTGGGCCATCAAGATGATATTGATGAAGTCAAGGAGTGACAGGGTTCAAAGGGGCTCAACAACAGGAAGATAGAGTGATCCTAAAAGGCAGAGGTAGCTGATTCGGGGTACCACATACCAATTATCTCAAGCCACTATGACCCTAAGTCTACCCGGTTGTGAAGGTAGTCGACCCAACACTTCCTGAGATCCCCAATCAGCAATCCATTAATTGAATCATCCATGGTGACCTCGGTAGCCCTAAGGTCAAAGGAAGGAAATTCTATCCTATGAATACAAGCTGAAGCTCCAAGAGGTGGGACTCACACCTGCCAAAGTGGCAAGGATGCCTCAGGAAAGGAGAGAAGAAGAGGTTCAACTACAAAGCTGGAAATCATCCAAACAAAAGGACTTACAACCCGTCTAGGTTGGGGAGTCTTCAAACACCCTAGGTACATTAGACAACCATCTATATATAAAAGGTATGTTGGCTCAGTCGACTTGGAGAACCATGGGGCATACCCTGAGGACATGCAAATATGAACGCAATTATGTAAAGAGGTCCTTAATTTATATGAAGGCCCTATTAAATATGATTGGCTTATAGCCATGTCATGCATCCAATTTAAAATATGGCCCGAAGGCCATACAAAAAAGTAAAAGTGTAATTCTTAAAATCCTCAACATTTTAATTCTAAATTTTAATTTTTTTGAATATTTTATCAGGAATTTGTAAAAAAATTTAGAATTTTTAAATCCTAAAGAGCCTATATTGCATCGTGATTCCCAAACAAACCACAAAAATAAAAATGAAATAATTTCAAGCATTCAGGCACACAATAAGGCAAAGAACAAGCCAAATCAAATAAATAAAAAAGGTCAGCATCGTTGGGTTGACAACAAATCCCAGAAAAGAAAAAGGCAGCTAGACTTCGCATATACATGCCCAGACCTAATTTTATACATCATTATAAAATGTAGAATTAAGATACTGGACGCGAGCATTTATTATTGGTCCCCTCAACGTGGTTCCCACATAAAAGTGCTTCGTGACTCATGCCCATATCTTATTTCTACTACAGGACTCTTCTAGATTCTAAAAGGTACATATGAAAAGAAAAAGACTCAACCTGCATAGAAAAAAATGTCAACAGGGAAAGCTATACAATGTATAAGAAGTTGTGCCTGGTGAGGGAGCTAAACAACACTTGCAAATAGAGGGTAAGTAGAAATCATTACATGCTACACTTTTTATATTGCACATGTGTGTGTGCATATAAAGGCACGACCTCTTGTTGAAGAATGCCCTAACACGCTACCATGCATATTATTCATGCAATCACACCAAAAGCACAAAAAAAGAAAGATGTTTGGTTATGACAACCAAAACAACAGAGAACAATAACCAGACATCAAAAGACTTCCTAGCACCCTAGATACTAGCCTAACACTTCATCTAACAAAAAGTATTCTAACCTAGCACCTAAGTGCACAAAATAAAGTCTCCAACTACTGTATGACTTTAATGGTGTGGCAATTTCGGTTCCGTTCTAAAGATCTAAGGGATCTAAAGCACTTCACAAGAGAGGGGTGACATTTTAAAGTAAGTATCTTCACATATGCTTTATATTATATAGTTTTAAAAGTAGGTGGATATACTTATAATAGTAAAAATCCATTTTTATACTTTTAAAATAGTAGACCTACAATGCGAGTCCAAGAGACACATGATCCATGTTAGAACCCTTGGATCCTTAGCACAGTCATTCATGTTTGTGGCTTGTGATATATAAACTCGCACTACTCATGGAGGCACCTCACGGGCAACGATCATTTGAATATCATGACCAACAAATAGTTCCTTCCCCTAACGAGTAAGATTATCCATAAGAGCGAATGGGCAAACATGCAATCATGCAAAAATCCCACATTGTGATTGTTCGACCGAGGTACAAAAAAATCACAATGGGTGCCCGGAAGAGAGAAGCACACATCACACAAATAGATGCAAGGATGCTACATGCAACATGACACATATGAATGGGATGTACCAGTAAAACATGCTACTTATGAAGAGGAATTACGTTTGCCCAGGAACCCGGGGCACCATGAGACAAGCAGACACTAGCTACAAGTGAGTTTGCATCAAGTAAAAGGATACCTATAAAAAGGGGTCACAACTTACCGAAGAGGCATTTACCAAGCACACATGCAAACATGCAAGATATGTAGCTGGCAAAGAGGAAATGCACCAAAAGTGGTAAGGGTGAGTATTTCGTGGAGGTAGTGACTCAGAAAGAGTGAGCACGTCATGAAGGCAAAGACCCAAAAGATGGGTATGTCGAGGAGGCAATGACCGGAGGATGGGCATGCCATGAAGGCAGCAGCCTGACAGATGGATCTTCTAAGGGGGCAGTGACCCGGGGATGGGCACGTCTTGAAGGTAGTGACTCAAACAAAAGGACACGCACAAGAGGCTGTGACCCGGAGGCAGGCATGTCGTGGCGGAAGAGACCCAAACAAAAAGGTATGCGCGAGGAGGCAGTGCCCAGAAGGTAGGCATATCATGGCGGTAGTGGGCTAAATAAAAGGCTATGTCAATGAGGCAGTGAACTAGAGGTGGGCTTGCTGTGAAGGCAATGATCCGAATAAAAGGGTATGCCAAGGAGGCACTGATCTAGAGGCAGTGGTGATCCTCACTGGGGAGAACCACAAACACATGTGAAAATGCAAATGAAAATATATACGGTGTAATATGAAGTAAAAGCACACAACTATGCAAGTGGTCGATCCACCAGGCCGTGGTGGATGATAAGACCAAAGAGGAGAGTGGATCGATATGGAGTAATCGATCCGACCCACAAGGACGGGTGATCGGGCTGGGATGAATGATTGATCCCGTGATGAGGGATTGACACATAACAGTCATTCAAACCCAAAAGATAGGGTGATTGGTCCGAGAAAACTGTTAGAACCTAAAATGGGCGATCAGCGCATATCAGTCAATCAAACCCAAAAGATAGAGTGATTGGCTTGGGATGACATATCAAAACTAAAATGATGATCGACACATAGTGGTCGATCAAGCCCAAAAGTTAGGGTGATCGGCCCGGGACAATCGATCGAACTCAAGAGAGGATTAAGGATTAGCCTAAGACAGCCGATCAACCTGAAGTGCTCACACATCACACGTATGATATGCAACAAAGAGTCACATGTAAAAATGCAACAAGATGTACCATGCACATTAAATGAAACATAACATGTTTGATGAAGCATGGAACTCATCCTAACAACCTCATGTAGCCACCTAGGTTTTAGCACTTGGACTTGCAGCATAGTCGCCTCTGGCTTTAGCGTGACAATGTGGAGGGTTTCCCGCTCTGATTTCCAACTCTCCACCGTTTATAGGGCAGACTAGTCACAAATCTTTTTCTACTCTACAAACCCCCACGATCCCATAGAATGGGCTAGCTACAAAGCTTTTCCCATTCTTCGCGATCGAACCCAACCAACCCCTCTAAGGAAGGTTAGGAGCACCAAAACCGTGGGAAATTGGGATTTCGACCTTACAGGATTTTGATCTAGGGCTCACAAGGGTAATCACTGTTGGGAAGCTAATAGTAGATAAGTTCATCACTTAATAAACTTCATTAGAGCAAGTGGTTGACAGAGTCTCCACTCAAAAAATCTTAGAAGGCTACAGGCCTTAGAAGGTATAGGTACACTTATAAATATTTTAAATGAATATAAGCCTCAAAAGGTACATGAATACTTAAGAATCTCAAAAGACTATAAGTCTCAAAAGTTACAAGTATATTCTAAGACTTCAGAAGGCACAAGCCTTAGAGGATACATACTTTTTCTTTATGCAAAGTATATATGCTAACTTTGATTACATGTTTAAGAAGCTAAATATTTGCCTGATAATATAAAAGACTGTATGTTTCATAAGAGTTTGATGTCACTATGCCCTGGGGTAATATCTAAATTTGATTATATTGGATTCAGGCCAAGAATTATAATAAGTTTATCTTCTATAGGGGGTAAGCTTTATCAAGTCAACTTTCTTATAATAAGAAACAACATCCCAAAAGAAATCTGATATAAGCAACTTTATTTTGTGGAGGCTTTAGTCGCCTGAATGCAATAATAGTTCAAGAAATGGGTCAACTCTAGCTCAAGGAAATGGAACAACACCAACTCAAGATGTGGTGCAACAATAGCCTAGACATGAAAGTATTACTGAGTAACTCTAAAATATTTTGGTAACTTTTATCTCATCATGCAACTTTTAAATCAAAAGTTGTATTGCAGTATAAAGAATCAAGTGACATTCAACAAGTGCAATATGGAGTCAAAGATATGGACTATCACAGTGTATAGAGCTACATTAAACGAAAAAGGAGCTGCATAAAATAACACATGAACATATGTATAAACTACATCAAACACAAGAAGAGCTACAAATACAGTCACACTATCACAAAGTACTAAGGAAATGCCACCAATACATACATACATACACAAAATTTTAATTTTCATAAGGGCTATGCTCCTTCAAGTACTTTTAGTTTCTCCTCCCTTTTAGTAAGAAAGGATACCTTCAAATGATTGGTTGGTAGGTGAGTCTTTGGTTTCAGCTTCAATGCAATGGTGCATCATAAGAATCCCTTTCCATAAGCTTTAATTGAATTCTCCTACACATTGGATCCGTAACTTTATATTCTACTATTCACAGGCCTATATCTTTGCTTGAAAAGCCCACAAATTCTTTGCATTCTGATCAAAATTAGCTATTGTCTATGTCAGTTCTGCTTACGTATTCATCAGTTCATGGAGGATAATTTGGTCCTACACTTTTGTACTTTCTATGATAGTTGATCTCTGCAAACTCAATTTTTCATGTTTTTAAGAAAAGGACCAGAGCATCTTTAGTGAGTGTCAACATTGCCTCCTCAACATTTTGATACTTCTATTGATATTTAGAAGGATGGGAATACTAGAACATTGACATCTTAAAATATGAGAAATCTCCTCTAAGAGGCATAAAAACTAGCCAAAAGAACTCTGAGGTTGCACTACACCAACACAAAAGGATGCACAACAATTGGCTTAAGGAACTTTAGGGAGGGTTGCACAACAACAGTGTAGAAGGAGGCACAACAACTAGCCAAAGGAATTCTAAGGGTTATGATACACCAGTGTAGAAGGATGCATAATAGCTAGCCCAAAGAAACTTTGGGGGTTACACAATGCTAGTATAGAAGGAACAACAGTAAGTCAAAAGACTCTAAACACTTCAAAAGGAAAGTGTGCCCTTTCCCTTCTCTGTTTGGCCTATTTATAGGCTTAAAATGGTGGAAACAAGACCCCAAATTTGTGAAAAAAAAAATGAAATCTCACATTTGGGGGTGTAACAGTCATCAGATTTTGCACAACTGGTGGTTGTCCTGTCTGATTCACCCACATTCACTGTGTCTTGTGATTCCCATGTGAAGTATTGCACGATTCATGGGTCGCGACGTGCGGTCCAATTCAAGACCAAGATTTCTGACCTGACCCACGAGCACCTTCTGAAAAAGCCTACATCCCCAACGTGACCTAATGCAACATGGTGGACCAGAAAACCACCAATGATGTATGTCTGACTTGACTCAGCAGCATGCACCAACCATGACTCAGTTGACCCGTGCACAATCTGTCACATGAAGTGACACATAATGACTGTTTGACCCATGCATGACCCACGCTTGCACACCCACCATTCTCACACATGTTTAACGGTCACCGTCCTCTATCACTGTCTGTTGCTGGCAAACTCAAGTTTTATGAATTTTTATCATATTTTTTCATATTATTTTTAGATGGTATAAGCAAAATTACAAATAAAATAGAGAGAAAAATGATGTGTTATCAACAAATTTCATTTCTTAGTGCAAATCCAAGGCATATTGCATGGAACTCAATGTATATTTTAGCAAGAAATGTTCTATGTTTCTGTTCAAATTAAAAATTATGTAGAATTTCAATTTCAACAAACTTGTAGTTAAACAGACAGACTCGATGAGACAAACCCAATGAAACTAAAACTAGTCTAATACAAGTCTATTCAAGCCCAAATCAAGTCATTGGACAACAATTGGAGGCTTTGAGTAGTTTGTTGAAGGGTCAAATGAACTCTAAATTTAACATACCTATAGTCAAATTGAGCTTCTTGTTAAGAGGAACCCAATAAGTAAAAGATCACTTGATTCTGAGGTCCCTAAGGCCCTTAGATCATTAAAAAATTTCCTATGATCAAGAGAAATAAATACTGATTATGAGAGTCAATCACCCAAGAACCAAAATGCCCATCTTTTGGTGTTATAAATAGACCTCCTCTCTTCACTCAAGGGAGAGAGGAGAAAAGAAAGATAATGTGTCGAATTTTAGTGTTGTTCTAGACTCATGAGCCGATGAAAAATTTTGGCCTACGTAGCAGTCGACCACTATTGAGCATCTCTCATTAGCTACTGTTGAGCATCGTTAGTTGTCGTTGATTGTTGTCGATCATCCCTTGCTTGCTGCAATTAGTTAATCTTTTTCTATAACAATGTATCCGTAATGTAGTGTAATGAATTTTCCCAAATACAGTGTAACAAAATATCCCAAACACGGTGCAACGAAGTATCTCGATTATTGGGTAACAATGTATCTTGAATATGATATAAAGAATAATTCTATATTGAATATCCAACAATAACTCTCAACAATAACAACTTACAACCCCTGTGTTAAGATAATGTCAACTTTCTTTAAACTCCTGAAGTTTTATCCTTACATCGTATAACAACAAGTGATGTTTCTTTTGAGAAATGATAAACATATGAAAAGGGCAGCAGCCACCAACCGATATTAACCAACTTTGGCTTGCGTGGCAAATTGACATTATTGCGGCTTCCCATTATGACCTATATGACTAACTACAACCTATGTAGCTCACTACTATTTTAGATTTAAACTATGGCCTTCCTGACCAAATGTTGTTGTAGCTCCCCATTATGATCTACGTGACCAAGTAAGCCATCCTACATGGTAATTTGCTTTTATGGAGTCCAAATACAGCTTTAGTGGCCAACAGATGCTCCTATAACTACTAACTATGGCCAACTACTATTATTACTTTCAACTACAACCTATATTACAAACTGACACTATTCCAACCACCAACGATAGCATTTGCGGTATACCACTTCTTCTATAGTAATTAACTACAATATTTACAACCTAACTGTCATTATTATCCCTAAAAACTACAGCCATTTTTGCCCAATTACAACTATGAAATCTGGAATACCATTCTACATTTATAATTATCAACTTTATAATTTCAACTTCCTTGATTCAGAAGAAGAATGGACCAGTGCACTTACAATCACATAGGTAATTACTTTGACTAGGTTGGGCTCAGGATTTTTTCCCTTCTATAGGGCTTTCTACGTAAATAATCACAGTGTCTCCTCATGCTGTATTTATTTTATCTGTGTTATATCTTCTTATAACGCTGAGAAATTAAATAAGCACTATCCTACTATGAATTTTCTAGCACGCAACAAGTCTAGAAGACTTTAACAAATTTAACATAGTTAAAAAATGTCTGATATAGAATATAACTAACATCAATGGATCTTTTTCAGTTATAACCATAAAAAATTTCAAATGGAGAGTTCTTTGAGCTTCTAGAAATAGTTATAGTATACACCACTCTAATGGAAATTCAGCCAAATGGAAATTATAGTGATAGGGATCAGGAGATAGAGAGAGAGAGTTAAAAGAGGCACATGAGGAGAAAGAAGTTTTGGTTTTAGATTCTTCCTCCATTAGATTTCCTCCATGTTTCAAATGAGATGGCATTTTGGCAGGTCTTTACTTGGGGAGAGGAAACTTAGAAATTCACTAGGAGGGCTGTTACTCCACTTATTTATGATTCCATGAGTTTTTGTGTAGATTTACTAGTTTCTTCGTTATGACTAATTGCTATGAAAATGACTTTCTCTAGACTTATATAAATGAACCCCTGAGATCATTTTAAAATCCATTGAAACCATTAAAAGCTTCTAAAAACTCTTCTTGCAATTTCTTTTAAAGTTTCTTGTATTAATTTATCTACTATTTATTTACTATAATTTTTCAATAAAGTAACAACACACTTTGGTTATATTGTTTAATATCCTAAAATGAGTTATTCAATAATTATAACTGAAATATTTGTCATATAAAAACATTTAACATTATTATTATTATTATTATTATTAGTACTTAACTTCACAACTTCATTGTTTTATTGTTGAGGCCATATCTTGGAGGACCTAGTTTTTTGGCTTGCTTTTCATCTTGTTGGGTTGTGCTTGCAAGAAGAAAATATAGATTAGGCTAGTTTATTTGAGAACTTAAGAGCAAAACAAAATATATATTAGACTAGTTTATTTAGATTATGCTTTGGAGAAAATGAAGGTTGAAGAAGGTTCACGATTAGAGACAAACAAGTCGAGTTGAGTCAAGCTTTGAATTAATGGAGGAATTTTTATTTGATTATTTGTTTGCTAGAACTCGAGATTGTGTTTGGCTTGAGCTCATTAACTAAGCTCGAGCTCAACTCGAGTAAAAGACATCTAGCTTGAGCTCGACTCAAATACTCAAGCTCAAATAAAAACCTCTAGCTTGTTTCAATTGTTGAGCTCAATTTCAGTTATAGATGTCAAAATGTTTAATATTTTCACAAGTAAAATGATTAAAAGTAATATCAATCGAGCTGACTTCACGAGTTTTTGAGTCGAGTCAATCCAAACTCGAGTTAATAAAATAATCAAGTTTGATAGTTTGAATTTCAATCTAAGCTTAATATCAAACTTGTGACTCGATAAACTCGGCGCTTTAGCTTATTAACAAGTCTCGCTTGCCCTACCCCTACCACCCCTCTTGTTAATAGTGACACCCAAACAAGGAAGAGAGAGAATAAGCCTAGATCAAGCTGATCCACATTAATCCAAAGCTGATTGGATCAATTTAAATATTCATGGACTCAATGCAAGGCCACAAGAAACATTGATAAGATTATAAATTCAATTTGATTCATGGAAGCCAATCGAATAGTGATTTAGTCAATTTATGAGCTAATGCCTGATTTCGAATTGTGTACCAAGTCAAAGGTGGCTGTTTCATAGCTATTTCTTATCAAGATATGAGAGTGAGATTAGGTCTAATCATACAAGGCTGCAATCCATTATGCCATACATATACCTGAAACTTGTTATTTACAACAACCACCCTCTTTCTACCTTTTTTTTCAAAATCTCATACAGTTGCATATTCCAGATCAGTGAGACATTGTAAATAATCTAAACATAAAATGGAAATGAAAGAAATGCTGAGAAACATCTTAAGAACTTGGAATAAATTCCTGCTTTATGCATAATAATGAACCATAATACAAACACTGTAATGGAATAAACAAACCAGAACGTAGACCATCTATAAAATCTAAAAATAATCTTAAAAATAATATCAGGCAGTAACTAAGGTGAAGAACAAAAGATGCTAAAGCTAACCATTACATCAGATCCACACATCTGAAAATCCTCACCATAGAAAACATAAGAGCACCAGGATGAACCCCCCCACCTTCCAAAAAACCAAAAGGGTTTATCGACGCCCATCCTGCATCGATCAACCACGACAAACTGGACGCCAGGACGAATATAACCGGACTGGACCTCGACCGACTCAACAGGACGCACCGCACACCAACAATCCCCAATCTTCAAGATAGCTGAGATGTCTTGTACAACTTGGAACCAGAAGTTCCCCTACACATACAAGGAATTTTCAATAACTACTAAAAGTAAACAAGTATCTAAGGGATTGTTTGGGATCAGTTTTGTTTTTGGTTTGTCGTTTCTGTTTTATCTTATGTGTTTTAAAATATTTTTGTTTAATGTGTTTTTAAATATTTTTATTTTTTTTATTTTTAAAAATAAATAAGCATACTTTCGAAAAAGCTCAAAACAATTTTTAGTTGTTCGAGTGTTCTAAAAAACAATCATAATATCGGAATCAAATACACCAAATATGTTTCAATTCAAATCAAAACATTAACAAAAAATAAAAATAAAAAATAGAAAAAAAAACCTAAAGTAATCCCAAACGGTCCCAAAGTAATCCCACAAATATTTTTTTATTATTTTAATTTTTCGTTTTTATTTTATTTTATTTATGTTTTGATTTGAATGAAAACATGTTTGACTATTTAATTAAAACAAGCTTGTTTTTACAAACATTCAAAACATCTAAAAGTCGTTTCGAGTGTTTTCAAAAATAATATTTGATTATTTTTAAAAATAAAAAAACATATAAAATACAATAAAAAATGTTTTCAAAAATAAAATAACAAGCAAAATTGATCCATGGCAAGTCTTAAGAAAACCTGGTATGATATTCTACCTCTAGCCAAATTTGAATCCACCAGAAGGAACAGAGTACTGTTCATTGGCACCAAAGTTGAATCCAGTCTGAGCAGAATCTCCAGCCGGCATGGCCTCATCCTCCTCTTCCAACCAGTAAGTCTCCAGTATCTTTACAGCCTTCTCATAAATCTCAGTGTTGTCATGGCTCTGGAGATTTTCAATCTTGTCCAGACCTTCAGCTTCATCAATCATCTGAGCATAAAGGTTCACCCCTCCGGTGGTTCCAAGGTTCTTCTCGGCCTCGCCAACTTTAAGGATATTCTCAAGACCTTCCAAACAGACCGTTACAATTCTGGGGTCAGGGCAGACGAGAAGATCACACAAGGGCTTGATGCAGCCCTGAGTAACTAAAAACCTGAGCTCCAGAAGATAAAATTAGAGCTTGTATGAGAAGCATAAAATTAAACTAATTTGTATCCATGTAGGAAAATAGTGAAGGGAGGAAATAAATACTTTATCTGATCATGGGTGCCTCCAGAAGTGGCATTTGAGATGGCCCATGCAGCCTCTTTCTTAATATCAAACTCTGCGTTTTGAAGCAAATCTACCAGAGGGCCAATAATATTAGCCTCAATCACAGCCTGTGATTAAAAATATCGAATCAAATTTATCGATCATGTAAGAAGTTCAATTGTTTTTATATTGAGTTTATTTCAAATTTTAGCAGTTTTCACTCATGATAGGTGATGGATGGAATAAACAAAATTTACACACAAGTTTTTGACTTGTTTATATGTCTTAAGCACTTATAAGAAGCAGTGGCTGAGAGCCTTTATGTTTGCAAGAACAAATAAACCCAGAAAGTTCTGCATACAATACCTGTATTTGCTCTTTATTTCCAGCAGTAATGTTTGAGATAGTCCAGCAAGCCTCCTTCTTAATACTTTTCTTATAACTCTGTGTCAGCAGATTCAGAAGGAATGGAAGAGCTCCGTTGCCGATGACATACTGATCAAAGCATTACAAAATGAAATAAGAGAACGATGGGTAATATTCCAAAACTCATTAGAACACATCCAAAAGGTACAAAAAGTGGTTTCCTCAAATAAATTGATACAATTACAGAAAGATTGAAAGAATTTATCAAAATAAAGTAAATCTAAAATTAAAGTGATCAAAGCAAAAAAGGAGCTATTTTAAATATTACTAAAATTACACAACTAATCTTCTCAAAATAATTAGATATTTAAGGACATTGAAGGTCAAATTAGATGCCTTAAAATAGTCTGGTAGTTTCAATAGGAATGTTTCTTCATCAAATAGGTCACAGTCTCTCAAATTGCGCCGCATCTTCGGATACAAAACTCACACCACAGCATTGGGTTTTCTTATCATCTATTAATATTTTTACCTGAAAGTGCAAAGGGGTATGACAAGATTATCCATTTACTTGGATAACATCAATGGTCGCTAGCAAAAAACATAGCCTTGACAACATTACACTAGCTGAAAGTCGGAAGTTAAATTAACTGTCACCGCAAGTGCACATTAACAGTCACTAGCCAAAACTTTGCCGTAAACACATCAGACTAGTTCGAAAGTCAGAAATTAAATTAACTGTCACTGCACATTAACAATGATAGCTCCTGGAAAACTGTAAGAAACAATTGAAGCTAACATTTCTGTTAGCTATTCATGTAGTTGCTAAAACTTTGTCTTGGTATAGAGAGAAAGTGATAAAATGAAACCCCTCTAATTTATGGGTTCAAAATGAAAATGAAATTAAATCCCACTAATTTATGGGTTCATGATGAATCAAAAGGCATTGGTTTGACTTATCAATCTTTCTATCCTTTATTTAATATACTTCCTTTCAAATCTTAGTATTTGAACTTGGCCTTAGGAACACTTACACATACCCTGATTTATTTTCTCATGTCTGTTACAAACCAAAGGTAAATTCCAATATTGGTATTGAAAATATATGGGGTATGCCTACAGCCACAGAAATATCCAAAACGAAGTTGGTAATCCCGGAAAAAAAAATGCCATTGCAGGTCCCAATAATGGGAAAAGAAAGATTGAGTTCATTTTAAGTCAACATTCGATTTTAAGACTTTAAAATAGGACAGCCCATGAAATTAATACACATTTTAAAAATGTTGCTGTTCATCTCACCATATTCGCTTCGGTTCATGCGACAAGACTGGATTTTTTTGTCCTAGATATCTACATGACATCTTCAACCTTGTCTTCTTTAAAAACTCTATTACATAGATGAAGCCATGACTAAAGTAGTACATACACTTGTCATCATAGCTTCCAAAGCTCAATGATTTTTTATCATCTTATAATAAACAACTCAAAACTGCAACAGGACAGTATAAGTCAAACAAAAATAATTATTTTTAATCATTTGTATGTTTTATCATTTTCTTCCCATTTCAAGTTAGCTCACCAGTTCAGTTTGTTACTATTTAGCCTGCTAAATTAGTTTACATTACCGGTGACTGCAGTAATATTTCTATTAGCCACAATATTAGATGAAAGTTGACCTCAAAACGCTCTCACACAGTTTGGTAAATCATTCCATCCTGCCTCTGATTGCACAAGCTAAAACAAAAAAAATTAAATGATACTAATTCTACTCTTTCAAAATAATAATAATAATAACGATAATAGCTGTTCTTTCTAGTCACTTGCAAGCCTACTAAAATCATCACTCAACGGACTAAAAAAAAAAACAAAATAATCAGCTACACGGTCTGGCCAATAAGTCAGTAAGGATAATTACCCATAAAAGCTATAGGAAAAAAGAAAATATTGCTCATGCCTGGTAATCATCGTAACATGGCTCCTTAAATGACATCTAAGGTAGACAAGAATAAAGACAAGATTATCCTTCAATAATAATATAAAGATGACAATTTCCAATACATTTATATGTTTGCTATATACTTCGTACTATACCAATGCTCCTCTCCTCAACATGGTCCCTTCACCAATAAGCATGATGATCTGCAAGTACCCTTGACATATTCTTTTTTTCTGTATTTTTTTTAATTCTCAATGTGGAATAAATTAGTACTAAATCCAGAAACTAGAACAATCATCAAGACGTGTTCCCCAAATACTCAACAAAAAAGAGGAAAAAAATTTTAAAAAAAAAGAAACAAAAAAGCAGTTCTTATGATTGGAGAAAATCACTTCTGGTTGGTCAAATTTTGACCATAAATGGGGACAAACAATATAACATTCCAATCAATGTAGATTTAAATACAACCCTTTTTATCTAGCTCTTCATTGCTTTATGTTGATATATTCAAGGATATAAACTTTTCACCTCATGAATCATGAGTTAATAGCATTTGCAAGTATATCACTTCTATATGTTACAAATCACAAAGTTCAATATTGCAAGCCTCGCACAAGGTCTTACTGCGATGGAAATTCACTGAGAATTGAAACAAGTCCCCATTTACAACTTTTAAAAAGAAGGGAGGAAAACAATTTACAAGTGAAAACAACGTAAAAATTATCACATGAATCATCCGATTTCTTTAGTTTCACACTCTAACTAATATTCTGTATCTTCCATTTTTTCTTTTCACATCTATCTACCTTTCATATTTCTCATACATTTGCATTTCTTTCAAATTTCTGCATCAGTATCACGTTATTCCCACGCGTCTTCATCATTACAAAGCCCATAAAACAAATACAATAACAAATAAAAAAGAAAAGAAATTATATTCAATCCATGAACCGAGTTTTATCATAAATAACCAAGTAATTCAAAAAAAGAAAATTTGAAACTTCAATTATTAAAAAAAGTCAGAAAATGAAGAGTAAAAAAGCATTGTCAATACCAGCAAAAAAATCATAGTTACAATCCATTATGCCCTCTTCAAAAATTTGTATTGCTGCGTCCTTCTCATTAGAATGAATAATTTGTGCAGCTCATTAAGTTTAAAGAACAAAAACATACATAAAAGCGAACAAATTAAATAAATAAAAGAAAGAAGTATTCAAGCTTTGTCCCCTACTTTACACTAAAATAAGTGATTAACAAAACACAAAATGGACTACAGGAAATGCAACATATAATATATCATTACTGGTAAAAAAAAAAAGCATCTCCAGTGTTGATTGACAAACAACACAATCACAATACTGATCAACTGTTGCAAATTCTTTTGATCACGAAAGACTTTCTCTAGGTTTAAATGCCTAATGCAATCCAAAATTAGTGTGTCCACCGAACACCTTATAGCCCGCAATATAAGTTTTATCAAGGACTACTTAATAAAATTGGATGAATCAGACGCTAAAATGAAATCTCCAAAAAAACAAAAGATGGAAGAAATTAGAAAGCACGCTGCTGCTAATTTCTTACCTGTGTTTGAATATCATCTCCAGTAACAATGTTGCCAACAGTGCGAAGAGCAGGAATTAGAACTGAAGGTGATGGATGGCTGAGGAAGCCATTCAACAACAACCAGATCAAGGAAAAATTAAAATAAAAGATTGGAATGAGGGTGAAGAAACCAAAATAGTAACATATGGAAATATCATGCAAAAAAAAAAAAAAACATACTATAGAAGTTCAACCAGCCGAGGCACAACTTCAGCTTCAATTACAGATTGGATTTTGTCATTTGTACCATCAGAAAGATATGAGAGAGCCCAGCATGCATCAGTGAGGACTTCTTCATCAGTAGAATGAATGAGGTGTTTAAGTGCAGGGAGAGCGGGCTTTGTCTGGTCCAAGGAAAACTCAGTTAGGCAATGCAAAAAGTAAAATAAATGAACATTTACATACACACCACTCAATTTTTACGAATGTTCACAACTAACACCTAAACTTCAATTTTTAGTTAGACCGCCGCCTTACCTACGCATGAATAGGTGTATTTCACTTTTTAAAAGTTAAAATGGTGGTATTTTTAATGTGATATAAAAAATTTGGGTGGTATAGATATAGAAAAACAAAGTTTAGGTGTTAGATATGCATATACATAAGAATTGGGTGCTATGCATGTAAATGCCCCTAAAATTTAAAAAAAAAGAAAAAAAACAGCTCACAAGTATACAGTAAACAAGCATATGCATGATGCCAAACCTGCTCAAAGTTGGGTTGCGGCTTCCCCCTGCAAAAATTTGATAAAGTCCATGTGGCATTCCTAAGCATGGAAAGCTTAGCATGGTCATTCAGCTGAGCCAGCAGTGGCATCAATGCACCATTGGCAAGAACTAGATCCCGACACTTCGGAGAATCACCAGCAACATTCCCCAATGCCCATACAGCCTAGACAATAATTTCCAAATGAGAAAAAATCAATAACAAATTTATATGTAAAGAACGGGTAAAAGGAATAGTGCTCCTAACCATACTATCTTATTATATATTAAGCAGGCAAGGAAGGGAGAACTACTAATTGCTTTAGAAATCCTTCATCCCTCAACAGCACTTCCCAAATTTTGAAATATTAAAACAAAATTTATTTGTAATAAAAGTTCGCAAGAAAAATGAAGTAGGATTTCAACTTCTCAGTTAAAAACCCAAAAAAGCAGCGTTGAAGAATGATTTTTTGGGCTGTAATTCCTAATCAAATGTAAGGAAACCTTCAATATGGAAAAAAATATAGTGGGGTGGAGTAGCTGAAAACATTCCAATGGTCGTTTTTCGACTAAGCAATTATGGGACTAATATGCTCATCTATACCTTATAATACTAATTGTTTAATTTGCAATGTATAAATTAAAAAATAAGTGGAACTTTAATTTAAAAAAAAGGTATGATAAATGACTTCAAATAAGGTGGTTGTATTTCAATATTAACCTTCCATTCAAAGGAAAAAAAATCATCTAACTTCATCAAATAAAGTGATTTTTAATTAATTTAGCTTATAAACCAAAAAACAAATTTGTTCGCCACTTTAGCTAGCCACTTTAATACAACCAAGTTTGGCCTAAGTCGAAAAGAGTTTTCTTTAACAAGATCCCCATCTCAATGAAACTTTGATGAATATTTTAAATCCGTAAAATACAATGCAAATGGTTAGGAAACTTTAAAAATCTAAGAAATGGTGGTTGGTGGAACAATTCATATAATGCTAATGGGAAGGTTCAGTACGTGATGTTCAGATTATTTTCATTGAGATTTGTACATTAGTAATGTCAACCAAGATCAAAAATATATATTTTTTTTATATATAAATAAGTTAATATTTCATTGAGGTTGCAGAGCGTTGAAATATAAAAATACAAATTCCAATGCCAAAAAACTGTCCAAGATGGGGGTGGCAAGGAAGGGGATATTATTTTCTCCTCAAACTGGTGTTTTATATTTCAATTAATTCCAAAAATCCTCAAGTCCTAATTGAAACCATATTCAGAAACAAACGAAATTAAAGAAAGCAGAAACATATACCTGCTCTCGCACATCATCACTTGGAGAACGAAGAAGCCTAACAAATATAGGTACAGCCCCATGGTCTATCACAACTTTGGTATTATCTGAGGTCCCTGAGGCAATGTTGGTAAGTGCCCAAGCAGCTTCAAACTGCAACAAAATTCTCATGTATTTGGATATAATTATAAATTAGATTTGGACAAGTATGAACTGAATCCCTTATCCAACCTGAAGCTGCGGAAAGTCATCTCTTGTAAGAAACTCAACAAAACGGGGAACAACACCAGACTGGATAACCTCCTCAATGGGAGGGCTGCGTTCTGTTTGAAGAATTGAGCCCCATATCAGCAAAGTAAACAGCATGAAATTTATTTTAAATAAAACAAAAGTTTGAATAAGAAAACAGAAGGAGCTGATCAATTATGCAATACCTATTGATAGTAATTTACGAAACTGCGTTGTTGCTTCAAGCTGCAACGAGCTGTCTTCCGAGCAAACCCCGGAAATCATAGCCGGAAGACTCTCTAGCTGTGACCCCAGCACCATAAGAAAGCAATTTTCATTAGAATTCAAACTATGGCCATAATAAATAAGTGCTGGTAACCGGTATAGCACGAAAACCAAGGGATAAAAGGAAAAAAGACTAGATCGCAATTAGATCGAAAAAAAAGCGAGACAAGGTGGGAGTGCAAACCTTTTTCTCGACGGTTGAAGATTGGATAGAGGTGGGGAAGGGCTGAACTTGCATGCCTTCGCGACGCTTCTTCTGGAGGTTCTCCTCCCGCTTACTCTTACGGATCTCGACCATGTTATCCTCCCTCCGCCGCCGCCCCTCCTCCGCGTCCACCGCTACTTTGTACTTATTTCGGCGGACCTCCGCTCGAGCGCTTGGCCTCAGCGACATCTCCGCAGATGATAACGATCGACAGGAAAGAGATGAACGCTAGAGAATCGAGGGGAAGAAGCCGCCGCAGTTGTTGGCGATCGACAGGCAAGAGATGAACGACCACAGTAAACGCGGGGAAGAAGCACGAGAGCAAGCGAAACCCTAAAAAGGCAAAGCAACCATGTTTCTTTGTTTTTTCTTTTTAACAAGTTCCACGATTTAAAATCATAGAAATGTATTCAGTAAATTTTAATACACCCCCCATTATCTTGTGTATTTATATATCTGTCAATTAAAATTTATATTTACAAATATAATATTTAAAGCCTACATTAGATTAATAAAAATAAAGGTAAGAAAATATTTTTTAGATAAAAATTTGTATTGTTATAAAATAAATATACATATAAATGATTATTATGGAGTGATTTATGATCA